>NW_006922138.1:694611-695168 GCF_000298275.1 Orycteropus afer afer
GTGTTCCTGGTTTCTTTGTCCATATAATTTTCTGTGCTGAGCTAATTTTGTTTATGAATCATGTTGTCATTTCCTTCATTGCTTTTATTTGCTAAATATTTGTGCTTTTCTTCTTTTTTATTGTGATGGGAAGGTTTATCATTTTTCTTTGAGGTAACTCTGTAGTTTATAATTTTCTCCCCAAATTTAGGACAGTCTAGTCTATCTTGCAACTCTTTTGACTTCCTCACCATTTAGAAGTGCTGTAACTACAATACTTTTATCCCTCTTTTTGTTTTGTAGTTGTCCTCATTTGCAAATTGATGTCTCTGATTCCCTGTTTACAAACTTGGAAGCTTATTTTACTTTGGATACTTCCATAACTGGGTTGGTTTCTGGTTTATGTCATCATGTGTATTAATGGTCAGTTGTTGTTTACTATTATTGATTTTATGTTCAGATGATTACAGTTAGTATCTCTTATAAGGTTGGTCTGGTTTTAACAAATTCCCTTAGTTTCTGCTTATCTGGAAATCTAATTTCACCATCATATTTGAGGGACAATTTTTCTGGGTATA
>NW_006922138.1:712847-714425 GCF_000298275.1 Orycteropus afer afer
TTGGAAGGAAGATTGAGCAATCTACTTCCTTAGAGATACTGCCTCGGAAACCCAAGGAGGGGCCACTATGAGTCAGAATCAACTCGATGGCAGTGAGGTGTTTTGTTTTTTTTTTTGACCAATAATCAACAAAATGATAAACTGAGAAAATGTTGAGGTCATCAAGGATTTTATTTTACTTGGATCCAGTCAAGGCCCATGGAAGCAGCAGTCAAGAAAGTCAAACAACATTGCATTGGGTAAATCTGCTGCAAAAAGACCTACCAAAAAGAGATCCTGAAGTAGGTGAGCCTAGGGCTGAAGGCTGTTTCTCCCTTGGGGGCAGCTGTTTATTAAAAGTGGGGCCTTAGTTAAGCAGGCCCGGGGCTTGGAGGCTGCTTTTTGCTTGGTGGTGGCTGTATTTTAAGGCCAGGACCTGAGGTAGGCAGGTGCAGAGGGGTTAAGAATAACTAAGGGAGACATCTTGTCTGTCAGTTTGTCATCCTGTGGTGGCTTACATGTTTCTGTGAGGCTGGAGGCCATGCCACCATGTTACAAAATGCCAGCAGGTGTTCACCCATGTGAACAGGTTTCAGTGGAGCTTCCTGGCTGAGACAGACTCAGAAGAAAGAAGGGGCCCTCAACTTCTCAAAGAATTGGCCAGTGAAAGCCTTAAGAATAGCAGTGAAACACTGTTTGATATATTACCGAAAAACTTTATGAATAGCCTTGAAACATTATCTGACGTAGTGAGGAAGATAAGCCCCTCAGGTTGAAAGACACTCAAAATTTGACTGGAGAAGAGCTGACTCCTCAGAGTAGAGATGACCTTAACGATATGGATAGAGTAAAGCTTTAGGGACCTCCATTGGCTGATGTGGCACAACACAAAATGAATAGAAACAGATGCAAGCATCCATTAATAACTGGAATATGGAATGTTGTTGGAGACCAAGAGAGAAATCATCAAAGGACATGAGTGCAAGGCACATGTCCAACAGCAACAGGAAAAGGCAAGGCCTTTCCAACAGCAACAAGAGAAGGCAAGGCCTCTCTCACAGCTAAGTGCTTACTTGGGAAAACATCAAGTATTAAAATAGATGTTATTCCAGTAGTCTATGTTTTTATCTTATTGGGATGTTTCATACTTTGGGTCACTGTGCCCTAGTAAACATTAATTGTTTTATACTCCTTATTCCTGAGGAGGCTTTTGTGATTGTTTCAATGACCACCTGTTGTCCTTGAGCACGTAGAGGAGTAAAACTTTAACTTTGTAGAGAATAAGCTGATTGTATGAATTCCAAGACTAGTGATGTAATCATGTATAAACGTATATATAAAGTAGAACAAAGGCATCAGGGGTCACTCTCGCAGAATAGGCAGGGCATCCACCTGGCCCCTATTCCTTTTAAAAAAAACCATTAATCTTTTTGTGTCGCTTCATTTCATGACTTGTGGTTTTGCCAGACATGGCAGAATGCAAGAAGTATGAATCTAGGAAAATTGGAAATTGTAAAAACAAATGGAACACATAAAGATTGATATCCTAGGCATTAATGAGCTGAAATGGACTGGTTCTGGCCATTTGAATCAAACAAC
>NW_006922138.1:715232-715747 GCF_000298275.1 Orycteropus afer afer
AGTTATTCCCCATGATAAGACTGGCAACCAACTCCATGGCGGGACCTATCACAAGCAGCTGAGTACCTGCTTTAGGGATGTGGTCTGCTTCCCATATATAAGAAATAGCTTTGGGAATGGTCTCTAGCCTATGGCATGCTTGAACCCTGCATTTAGCCATGTCGTTGTTCAGCAGCCTGCTACACTGTGCCAACCTTGGGACTTTCAATGGACTGGAATGACCTGCCATGTGGTTTTGTTACATTGCGACTGCACCATTTTATTTGTCAACCTTGGGCTTGTTAGCCTCAGTGGCCAGTAGCTGCCTAAGTGAAGAGATGCCTGTAGCTTCAGTGGGCTGGAAGCAAGAGGCAGAGCTGAAGCCCAAGGTCAAAGGGCTTTCACACAGCCCCTAGAGCCTAGCACTTTGAACTCCCACTGAAAGCCTCCAAACTGTAAGAGAATAAACTCCTTTTTGTTAAAGCCATCCCATTTGTGGTATATTCCTGTCAGAGTGGCACTAGGTAACTAGAACA
>NW_006922138.1:721387-722366 GCF_000298275.1 Orycteropus afer afer
CAGCCTCATAAAACATATGAAAGCTGGACAATTTCTAAGGAAGAATGCAGGGAATCGATGCATTTGAATTGTGACGGTGGCACAGAATACTGAAAACACCATGCTTGGGAAAGTACAGGGTCGGCAGAAACAGGGAAACGCCCAGTGAGATGCACTGACCAGTGGCTGCCATCATGGGCTGAAGCGTAGCAGTGATCGTGAGGCTGGCACAGGACTGGGCGATGTTTTGCTCCGTTGTACATAAGGATGCTGAGTTGGAGCCACCCTGGTGGCACCTGGCAATACCAACAACGAACAGAGAATCATTTCTAGTGTGGTATTTCTGTCATAGCAGCACTAGATATCCAAGACAATAACAAAGCAGACTGTGGGTCTCTGTGCCTGTCCAAGGCAATTCCCTCCATGTTAGGTCTCATGTCTTTAGGCCACCTGCTTGGACCGTGCGGCCCCTCCATTTCCACAGATGCTTCCACAGTCATCACATGGGAGGAGAGAGAAATGGAGAGGCTGCCCCCAGCGCAAGGCTTCTGCCGGGAAGAGAACAGTCACTCTCTTTGCTCTTCATTGGCCACAAGTGTTCATATGAATGTGTTTACTACAGGAGTGGGGGTCTCCTCCTGGGGACCTGGACGTAGAGTGGGGAATGTGAGTCACGTTAGGACTTCCCTTATTTTCTGTGCTCAGAGACTGTGCCTCTGATATCCATGTAAATTGCTCTTTGATGAGATATTTCTGTGGAAAATGTGGATAAATGCTAATCAAGGCTCTCCTTCTACCATATATTTTTAAGCAAAATAAATGATTCTCAGCATACATTCCAGTAAATGGCCCCTAAACATCACATTCTTTAATACCTGCCCCCAACAGCCATTTAGGACGAAGTCTACACTGTCTGGAAGTATGCCAAGCATTATTTTCTTCACTATGTTTTAGCTTTTATGAATTTCCTATTCTAAAGCTTTAAACTTACTGTTCTGAA
>NW_006922138.1:723542-724760 GCF_000298275.1 Orycteropus afer afer
TGCTGAGAATTTGTTAGTGTGGGAAGATAAGAGACAGGGCTGACCTCAGACAGGACAGGAGGACGAAAGAGAAAGACCGGCTTTTGCTTTTAAAGTATTTTTGTTGTTGTCAGGTACCACCGAGTCAGCTCTGACTCATAGTGACACCATGCACAACAGAACAAAATACTGCCCAGTCCTGTGCCAGCCTCATGATCCTTGCTATATCAGAGTTTATCGTGGCAGCCACTGTGTCAATCCATCTCGCTGAGAGCCTTTCCCTTTATCGCTGATCTTCCACTTTACCCAGCATGACATTCTTCTCCAGGGAATGGTCCCTTCTGACAGCATAACCAAAGTAGGTGAGATGAAGTCTGGCCAGTCTCACCTCCAAGGACCATTCTGGCTGAGTTATTTAGGACAGATTTCTTCATTCTTCTGGCAGTTCATGATACTTTCAGTATTATTCGCCAGCACCATAACTCACAAGCATCAACTCTTCTTTGATCTTCCTTATTCAGTGTCCAGCCCTCACATGCATAAGAGGTGATTGGAAATATCATGGCTTGGGTTAGGCTCACTTTAGTCTTCAAGGAGACATCTTTGCTCTCCAGCACTTGAAAGAGGTCTTTTGCAGCAGATTGGCCCAGTGCAATACATTGTCTGATTTTTCTTTTTAAATTGTGATTCAGGTGAAAGTTTACTGAGCAAATTCACTTTCCATACAGCAATTCACATACACTTTTTCTGATGGCATTGACTACAACTTACCCCAATGCAACAGCTCCCCTCCCACTTCATCCCCATAGTTACTTTTCCCTGTGTCCTTCCCTTCCTGCACTCCTGCCCTCTGAGATGTCTCCCTGTGCATACACAACCCTTCTATTCTCCCATGATTGTTGTCTCCAAGGAGTGTATCTACTTAATGTAAATGTTCACCTCATATGCCTGTTTTTTGTTTGGCTGGTTACCTACTGCTACTCTGACAAGAATATACCACAGATGGAATGGCCTTAACAAACAGGAGTTTGTTGTTGTTGTTCTATGCCATCGAATCAGACCTGACTCATAGCGACCTCTCCTTGGGTTTCCAAGGCAGTATCGCCAGGGAAGTGGATTGCCCAACCTTCCTTCCAAGTAGTGGCTGGTGGGTTTGAACCGCCAGCCTTCTGGTTAGCAGTCAAGTGCCTTGTTGTTGTTGTTGTTGTTAATTGCCATCGAGTCGTTTCTGACTCATAG
>NW_006922138.1:731995-733305 GCF_000298275.1 Orycteropus afer afer
TATCCTTCCCTTCAAAGCTCAGGGCTCCAGGATTATCTTCTGTATCTGTGTTTATTGGTTGCCCTTTTCTTTGATGTAGAGGGTCTGTGCAGTCTTTCTGCCCATTCCACCATCTTACCAAAACTGGCTGTCTGATTTCTTGACTACTGCTTCCATTGGTGTTGATTGTGGAACCAAGTAATATGAATTCTTGACAACTTCAATCTTCTCTTCATTTATTGTGATGCTGCTTATTGGTCCACTTGTGAGGATTTTCATTTTCTTTATGTTGAGCTGTAGTCCATACGGCAGAGTGTGGTCTTTTCTCTTCATCAGTAAGTGCTTCAAGTCATCTTCCCTTTCAGCAAGTGAGGTTGTGTCATCTGCATATTACAGGTTGTTTACCACTCTTCCCCCAATCCTGATGTTGTTCTCTTCTTCATGTAGTCCAGCTTCTTGGATTAATTGCTCAGCATATAGATGTATTAAGTATGGTGAAAGGATACAACCCTGACACACTCCCTTCCTAGTTTTAAACTATGCAGTGTCCCCTTGTTTTGTTCAAGTGACAGACTCTTGGTCTATGTACAGGATCCTCAGGAGTACAATGAAGTGTTTTGGAATTCCCATTCTTCTCAATGTTATCCATAATTTGTTATAATCCACACAGTCAAATGCCTTTGCATAGTCAACAAAACAGAAGTAAACATCTTTCCGGTATTCTTTGCTTTCAGCTAAGAGCCATCTGACATCAGCAATGACATCCCTCATTCCGTGTCCTCTTCTGAATCCCACTGGCATTTCCAGAAGTCCTGTGTCGATATACTGCTACAAATGTTTTTCAATGATCTTCAGTAAGATTTTACTTACATGTGATATAAATGATATTGTTCAATAGTTTCCACATTCTGTGGGATCACTTTTCTTTGGAATGGTTACAATATGGCTTTCTTTCAGTCAGTAGGCCAGGTAGCTGTCTTCCAAATTTCTTGGCATAGATGAGTAAGTACCTCCAGCACAGCATCCATTTGTTGAAACATCTCAGTGAATATCCCATCAATTCCTGGAGCCTTGTTTTTCCTTCAGTACAGCTTTGACCTCTTTCTTCAATATCATTCATTCTTGATCACATGTCACCTCCTGAAATGGATGAACATTGACTGTTCTTTTTGGTACAGTGACTCATATTCCTTCCAGCTTTTTTGATGTGTCCTTCATCATTAAATATTTTGCCCATAGAATCTTTCAATATTGCAACTTGAGGCTTGAATTTTTCTTAAGTTCTTTCAGCTTGAGAAATATGGAGTGTGTTCTTGCCTTTTGGTTTTTTT
>NW_006922138.1:734280-735454 GCF_000298275.1 Orycteropus afer afer
CTGATGCCTAGGATGTTGATCTTTATGCATTCCATTTCATTTTTGACAACTTATAATTATCCTAGATTCATACTTTATGCATTCCATGTTCCAATTATTAATGGATGTTTACAGCTGTTTCTTCTCATTTTGAGTCATGTCACATCAGCAAATGGAGGTCCTGAAAGCTTTACTCCATCCATGTCATTAAGGTCTACTCTACTTGGAGGAGGCAGCTCTTTCCCCAGTTGTATTTGAGTGCCTTCAGACTTGATGGGCTCAGCTTCTGCACTACATTGGACAAAGTTTCAGGGCTATTCATAAAGTTTTCCTGCATTATATCAGATAGTGTTTCACTGCTATTCATAAGGTTTTCACTGGCCAATTCTTTGAAATGTGGATGGTCCCTTCCTTCTTCCATGTCTTTCTTAGTCTGGAAGCTCTACTGAAACTTGTTCACCATGTGTGACCCTACTGGTGCCTGAAATAATCTCCAGCCTCACAGCAATACTCAAGCCACCACAGTCTGACAAACTGACAGATGAGGGGTGGAAAGTATTTTGAGTTAGGGAGATTTCAGTTCAGATTTGTGTTGTTGTTGTTGCTAGCTGTTCTTGAGTCAGCCTCCAACTCATGATGATCCTATGCACAATGAAACAAAATACTGCCCAATCATCTGCTGTCCCCATGAATGGTTGTGTATCAGATCATTGTGATCTTTAGGGTTTTCAGTGGTCAATTTTTGGAAGTAGATTGGCTGGTCTTTCTTCCTTGTCTGAAAGCACTGCTGAAACCTGTTCAGCATCCCAATAGCACACACGCATCCACTCATAGATGGGTGGTGACTGCACATGATGAGCATTGGCTGGGAATCAAACCCAGGTCTCCCACATGGAAAGTGGGAATTCTACCACCAAATCACATAGGTCACAGGGAGATGTTTGTGTTGACTTGATGGAGACTGAGATTTTTAGCTACTCTCCTGCAAACAAGGAGGGCATTAAGATCCAAGATAGCAACAATGTCATGAACTTCTCTGATGGACTCCTGTTAACTTTAGGATCCAGAAGACGTTAGTAGGGGATTTTTTTAAAGGCCAAATTCTAAGCAAGATTCTATATCCAAATCTCATATGACAGTGACTAATGTGCAATATTGTCCAAGGTCAAATGGTTTTATAAAAGGACAATGTTTT
>NW_006922138.1:736439-737606 GCF_000298275.1 Orycteropus afer afer
TTCAACGGCATATTGCAAGAAAGACCAATTGCTAGAAAAGGAAACCATTCTGGCACAGCAGAGGGTCAGAGAAAAAGAGGAAGACCCTCAACAGCACAGATTGACACAGTGGCTAAATCAATGAGCTCAAACATGGAGTGATTGTGAAGATGGCATAGCTCTGGACAACATTTCATCTCACTGTACACAGGGCCACTATGACTCAGAACAAACTTGATGACACCTAACAACAGCAACAACTTAGCAATATATTTTGTAAGATAAAGGAACCTTTGAATATTATCTGGGAAAGGTAAAACAAGAAGAAAATAGGTAATGTATTACTCTAGGGACAAAGGAATGCAAATGTTTATTTACAGACAGCTCATAAAAGCTAAAAGAGCACAAAGAAACAATCTGTCCACAGATGCTGGATTCAGAAGAGGATGTGGGACAAGGGAGAACATTGCTGATGTCACATGATGTCCTTGCTGAAAACAAGGAATATCGGAAATATGTTTACCTGTATTTTATTAATTATGCAAAGGCATTTGACTGTGTGGATCATAACAGATTGTGGATAACATTGCAAAGAATGGGGATTACAGAACTTAATTGTGGTCATGTGGAGCTTGTACCCCAAGAGGCTGTCATTTGAACAAAGGGAATACTGCATGATTTAAAGTCAGAAAGGGTGTGTGTCAAGGTTGTACCATTTCACCATATTTGTTCAATCTGTATGCTGAGCAAATAATCTGGGAAGATGGACTATAAAGAATAATATATCATCAGGCATGGAGGAAGACTCATTAACAACCTGCAATATGCAGATGACACAATCTTGCTTGTTGAAAGTGAAGAAGACGTCAAGCACTTACTGATAAACATCAAAGAGTACAGTCTTCAGTATGGCTTACACCTCAACATAAGGAAAACAAAAATCCTCACAACTTGACCAATAAGCAACACCATGATAAATGGAGAAGACTGAAGTTGCCAGGGATTTCATTTTACTTGGTTCCACAATAAACACCCACAGAAACACTAGACCAGAAATCAGATGGCATATTGCACTGGGCAGATCTGCTGCAAAAGATCAGTTTAAACTGTTAAGGAAGAAATATACCACTTTGAAGAATATGGCGTACCTAGCACAAGCCATGGTGTTTTCAATCACCTCATATGCAT
>NW_006922138.1:738146-751124 GCF_000298275.1 Orycteropus afer afer
CTTCTGTGGGCTGGGAGCAAGAGGCAGAGCTGAAGCCCAAGGTCAAGGGGCTTTGACCCAGGCCCTAGAGCCTGGCACTTTGAACTTGGACTTAAATTCTCCAAACTGTAAGAGAATAAACTCCTGGTTGTCAAAGCCATCCCATTTGTGGTATATTCTTGTTAGAGCTGTACTAGGTAACCAGAACAGAATTCTCCTTAGAAGAGAGAATGGCCGTGCTTTGTTTCACTTACTGTGGTCATGTTGTCAGAAAGGACCATTCCCTGGATAAAGATATCATGCATAGTAAATTAGAGGCTCAGTAAAAAAGGGGAAGACCTTCAATGAGATGGATTGACACAGTGACTGCAACGATGGACTCAAGTATAACAAGTGCTGGGAAGGCCGGCTCAGGACCCGGCAGTGTTTCATTCTGTTGTACACAGGATCTCTTTGAGTCAGAGTCAACTTCACAGTACATAAGATAACACATGTTCTGATCTATTCTGGTCGCTTTTCTGGTTGGGAGAAAGAGAGCTAACATCCTTATAGGCACCATATATTTTATGCTCTGTGGGAGGCATTCGTGCAGCCAGATGTCTCACCTGTTGTCATCAGTTAGATACAGTCACGCCGGCTCCAGTTCACGCAGAATGAAACTGTGCCCGGTTCTGTGCCGTCTCCGTGATCATCAGGATGTTTGAGTCCATTGCTGTGGTGAATGTCTCAGTCCATCTCATGGAGGGTCTCACGCATTTCCCCGGACTCTCTACTTTGCCAAACTATTTTTTTCTTCCCTAGCAATTCATCTTTCCTGATGGTGTGTCCAAAGCAAGTGAGCCAAAAGCCCATCATCCTCCAGTCTAAGGAGTGTTCTGGTCGTGTTTATTTAAGATGCGTTTGTTCATTCTCCCAGCAGTCTCTGGTATAGCCAACATTCTTTGTGAGCACCACAGTTGAAATGCACTGATGCTTTGTCTGTATTCCTTTTTTCACTGTCTAGCTTTTGCATATATTTGCTCATATTAGCCACACCTTACTCATCGAAGTGACATCTTTGATTTCTAGAACTTTAAATAGGTTTTTGTCTATTATAATCCTCAGAATATCCCTGTAATTATTCAAATTTGAACTCCAACCACCAAAACCAAAGACAGAAAAATAGAAGATTTTTACCAACTTACACAGCCTGAAATTGACCAAACATGTAATAAGGATGTGTTGATTATCACTGGTGATTGGAATGCAAAAGTTGGAAACAAAAAAGAATCACTGGTAGTTGGAAAATATGGCCTTAGTGATAGAAATAATACTGGAGATCACATGATAGAATTTTGTAAGACCAACAACTTATTCATTGCAAATACCTTTCTTCAACAACACAAACAGTAGCTATACACATGGCCTTCACCAGATGGAGTACACAGGAATTAAATTGACTACATTGGTGCCAAGAGGCAATGGAGAAGCTCAGTATCTTGAGCCAAAACAATGCCAGGAGCTCTGACTGTGGAACGGACCATCGTCTGTTCATATGCAAGTTGAAGCTGAAGTTGAAGATAATTAAAACAAGTCAAGAGCCAAAACAAGACCTTAATTATGGTGTTACTGTTGTTGTTAGGTGCTGTCAAGTCATCTCTGACTCATAGCAACCTCATGTACAGCAGAATGAAACACTGCCTGGTCCTATGCCAGCTCCACAATCCTTGCTATACCTGAGCCCATCTTTGTAGTCACTGTGTCAATCTACCTCATTGAGGGCCTTCCCCTTTTTGTTGTCCCTCCACTTTACCAAGCATGATATCCTTCTCCAGAGAACAGTCCCTTCTTACAACATGACCAAAATAGGTGAGATGAAGTTTGGCCATTCTCACTTCCAAGGAGCATTCCGGCTGCACTTCTTCCAGGATGGATTTGCCAGTTCTTTTAGCAGTCCATGGTACTTTCAGCATTCTTCACCAACACTACAACTCAAAAGCATTGACTCTTCTTCAGTCTTCCTTTTTCATTGTCCAGCTCTCACAAGCTTATGAGGCAATTGAAAATACCATGGCTTGCATCAAGTGCACCCTAATCCTCAAAGAAATATCCTTGGTCTTCAGTACTTGAAAGAAGCTCTTTGCAGCAGATTTGCCCAATACTATACGACATCTGATATCTTGACTGCTGCTTCCATTGGTGTTGATTGTAGAACCAAGTAATAGGAAGTCTTTGACAACTTCAATCTTTTCTTCATTTATTGTGATGCTGCCTTATTGGTCCTGTTGTGAGAATTTTTGTTTTCCTTATGTTGAGGTGTAATCCATACTGCAGACTGTATTCTTCAATCTTCATCAATAAGTGTTTCAAGTCATCCTCACATTCATCAGGCAAAGTTGTGTTGTCAGCATATTGCAGCTTGTTAATGAGTCTTCCTCCAATCCCGATGCCATGCTCCTCTTCATATATTCCAGCTTCTTGGATTATTTGTTCAGCATACAGATTGATTAAGTGTGGTGAAAGGATACAACCCTGACACACTCCCTTCTTGAATTTATACCATGCAGTGTTCCCTTGTTCTGTTCAAATGACAGCCTCCTGTTCTATGTTCAAGATCCTCATGAGTACAATTAAGTGTTCTGGAATTCCCATTCTTCTCAATGTTATCCACAATTTGTTCTGATCCACGCAATCGAATGCCTTTGCATAGTCAATAAAAAACAAGTAAACATCTTTCTCATATTCTTTGCTTTGAGCCAAGATCCATCTGACATGAGCAATGATATCCCTTGTTCCATGTCCTCTTTTGAATCCAGCTTGCATTTCTGGAAGTTCTCTGTCAATATACTACTGCAACCATTTTTGAATTATCTACAGTAAGATTTTACTTACATATGATATTGTTTGATAATTGCCACATTCTGTGAGATCTCCTTCTTTGGAATGGATACAAATATGGATCTTTCTAGGCAGTTGGCCAGGAAGCTGTCTTCCAAATCCCTTGGCATAGCCCAGTGAATGCCTCCAGTACAGCTTCCTTTTGTTGAAACATCTCAATGGATATCCTCTCAATTCCTAGAGCCTTGTTTTTTTGCCACTTCCTTCAGTGCAGCTTCCACTTCTTCCTTCAGTACCGTTGGTTCTTGATCATATGCCATCTCCTGAAATGGACAAACATTGACCAATTCTTTTTGGTACAGTGACTCTGTGTATTCCTTCCATCTTCTTTGGATGTTTCATGCATCATTCAATATTTTGCCCTTAAAACCTTTCACTATTGCAACTCGAGGCTTAAATTTCTTTTTCAGTTCTTTCAGCTTGAGAAATGCTGAGTGTGTTCTTCCCTTTTGGCTTTCCAATTCCATGCTTTTGCACATTTCATTATAATAGTTGACTTTGTCTTCTCATGCAGAAATTTGAAATCTTCTGTTTAGCTCTTTTATCTTGTCATTTCGTCCATTTGCTTTAGATACTCTCCATTCAAGGGCAAGTTTCAGAGTCTCTTCTGACATCCATCTTGGTCTTTTCTTCCTTTCCTGAATTTTAATGACCTTTTACTTTATTCATGGATTCTGTTCTTGATGCCATTCCACAATTTTTCTGGTTTTTGATCTTTGGTGTTCAATGCATCAAATCTATTCTTTAGATAGTCTCTAAATTCAGGAGGGATATAATCAAGGTCGTATTTTGTCTCTCATGAGCTTGTTTTCATTGTCTTCAACTTCAACTTTAATTTGCATATGAGCAGTTGATGATCTGTTCCACAATCAGCTCCTGGCCTTGTTTTGGCTGAAGATACTGAGTTTCTCCATCACCTCTTGCCGCAGATGTAGTCAATCTGATTCCTGTGTACTCCATCTGGTGAAGTCCACATGTATAGCCACCGTTTGTGCTATTGAAGAAAGGTATTTGCAATGAATAAGTCATTGGTCTTGCAAAATTCTATAATGGGATCTCCAGCATTATTTCTATTTCCAATGCCAAATTGTCCAACTACCAGTGATTCCTCTTTACTTCCAACTTTTACATTCCAGTCACCAGTGATAATCAGCACATTTTGATCACATATTTGGTCAATTTGAGACTGAAGAATTTGGTAAAAATCTTCAATTTCCTAATTTTTGGTTTTGGTGGTTGGTGCATAAATTTGAGTAATAGTAGCATTAAGTGGCTTTCCTTGTAGGTGTATGGATATTATTCTATCACTGACAGCATTGTATTTCAGGATAGATCTTGAAACATTCTTTGTGATGATGAATGCCATGCCATTCCTCTTCAATTTGTCATTCCCAGCATAGTAGATCATATGGTTATCTGATTCAAATGGCCAAAACCAGTTAATTTCAGCTCACTAAGGCCTAGGATATCAATTTTTATGCATTCCATTTCATTTTTGACAACTTCCAATTTTCCTAGGCTCATATTGCGAACATTCCATGTTCTGATTATCAGTGGATGTTTGCAGCTGTTTCTTCTCATACTGAGTCATGCCACTTCAGCAAATGGAGGCCCTGAAAGCTGTACTTTATCCCTATCATTAAAGTAGAATCTACTCTGATGAGCCAGCTCTTTCTCAGTCATATTTTGAGTGCTTTCTGACCTGACGGGCTCATCTTCCAGCTCATCTTTTGAAAATGTTTCAGGGCTATTCATAAAAATTCCCAGCAATATATCAGGCAGTGTTTCACTGCTATTCATAATGTTTCCACTGGCCAATTCTTTGAGAAGTGGATGGCCTCTTCCTTCTTCCAAGTCTGTCTCAGTCTGGAAGCTCCACCGAATCCTGTTGACTATGGGCAACCCTGCTGGCATAGCCTCTAGGTTCACAGCAACAAGCAAGCCACCACAGCATGACAAACCAACAGACAATTTCTCTCCCTTAGCTGTTCCAACCACTCTGCTCACTTCCTGGGCTTCCCCCTACCTGTTCTGGCCATTGGCCCTCCCTGCTACTACTTCCTGCTGCCTGAGACTCTCCCCTGCCTTACCTGTTCTGGCCGCCAGCCCTGTCTGCTGCTGCTATATAAGTCGTTGATCTTGCAGAATTCTATCATGTGATCTCCAGGGGATTTCTATCACTGAGGTCATATTTTCCAACTACCAATAACTCTTCTTTGTTTCCATCTTTTGCATTCCAGTCACCAGTGATAATCAATACATCTTGACAGCAGGTTTAGATATAATCAAGACCTTGATTATATCCCTCCTGAATTTAGAGATCATCTAAAGAATAGATTTGAAGAATTGAACACCAATGACCAAAAAACAGAGGAATTATGGGATGACATCAAGAACATCATCCATGAAGAAAGCCAAAGGTCATTAAAAAGAGAGGAAAGGAAGAAAATACCAAAATGTATGTCAAAAGGGACTCTGAAACTTGTCATCAAACAGAGAGTAGCTGAAGCAAATGGAAGAAATGACAAGATAACTGAATAGAAGATTTCAAATTTCAGCTTGATAAGACAAAGTCAATCATTATAATGAAATGCAAAGACCTGGAGTAAGAATACCAAAAGGGAAAAACATGCTCAGCATTTCTCAAGCTGAAAGAACTGAGGAAAATTTTAAGCCTCGAGTTGCAATATTGAAAGGTTTTATAGGCAAAATATTGAATGGTGAAGGAAACATCAAAAAAGGATGGAAGGGATACAGAGAGTCACTGTACCAAAGGGAATTGGCCAATATTCATCCATTTCAGGAGATGGCATATGATCAAGAACCAATGGTATTGAAGGAAGAAGTCAAAGCTGCACTGAAAGAATTGGCAAAGAACAAGGCTCCAGGAATTGATGGAATACCCATTGAGATGGTTCAACAAATGGATACCACATTGGAGGCACTCACTTGGCTATTCCAAGAGATTTGTAAGATAGTTACCTGGCCAACTGACTGGAAGATATCCATATTTGTACCCATTCCAAAGAAAGGTGATTCCCCAGAATGTGGAAATTATCAAACAATATCATTAATATCACACTCAAGTAAAATCTTACTGAAGATAATTCAAAAGCAGTTGCAGCAATATATTGACAGAGAACTTTCAGAAACACAAGCAGTATTCGGAAGAGGACAAGTCCATGAAGGACATGTCCTTCAGAAGAGGACATGGAACAAGGGAAATCATTGCTGATGTCAGATGGATCTTGGCTCAAAGCAAAGAATACCAGAAAGATGTTTATTTGTGTCTTATTGACTGTGCAAAAGCATTTGATTGTGTGGATCATAACAAATTACAGCTAACATTGAGAAGAATGGGAATTCCAGAACACTTGATTGTACTCATGAGGAATCTGTATATAGATCAAGAGGCTGACATTCAAACAGAACAAGGGGATACTGCATGGTTTAAAATCAGGAAGGGAGCACGTTAGGGTTGTATCCTTTCACTATATTTACTCATTATGTGTGCTAAACAAATAATCCGAGAAGCTGGATTATATGAAGAAGATTGGGGTGTCAGGATTGGAGGAAGATACGCAAATGGCACAACTTTATTTGCTGAATGTGAAGATGATTTGAAGCATTTACTGATGAAGATTAAAGACCACAATATAAAGAAAACAAAAATCCTCACAACAGGACCAATAAGCAGCATCACAATAAGTGGACAAAAGATTAAGTTGTCAAAAACTTCATATTACTTGGTTCCACAATCAACACCAATGGAAGCAGTGGTCAAGACATCAAAGGGTGTATTGCTTTGGGCAAATCTTCTACAAATGACCTTTTTCAGGTGCTGAAGAGCAAAGATATCTCCTTGAAGACTAAGTTGAGCCTGACACAAGCATGGTATTTTTAATCACCTCATATGCATGTGAGAGGTGGACAATGAATAAGGAAAACCGAAGAAGTGTTGATGCTTTTGAGTCATGGTGTTGGCGAAGAATACTGAACATACTACCGACTGTTAAAAGAACTAACACATCTGTCCTGGAGGAAGTGCAGTTGGAAAGCTCCTTGGAAGGGACAATGGCCAGACTTCACCTTACCTACTATGGTCATGTTTTCAGAAGAGACCATTCACTGGACAAGGATATCATGCTGGGTAAAGTGCTAGGTCAATGAAAAAGGAAATGACCCTCAACAAAGGCCTGACACAGTGCAACAATGGGCTCAGGTATAGCAAGGGTCGTTAGGCTGGCACAGGACTGGGCAGTGTTTTGTTCTGCTGTACATGGGGTCACTATGAGTCAGAGATGACTCAATGTCATCTAACAACAACAACAACAACAGTCATCAAAGTGACATCCTTGAATTCCAGAACTTTAACTAGGTTTTGTCTATTTTACTCCTCAGAATATCCCTGTAATACAGGAAAAAGTTTCCAATTTTTATAGATCAAGCAACTGAGATGTGGAGTAGTTAAAGAATGTACTGGATTGTGCCTCCAGGTAGTGGGGGGCTTGCTTATCTGTCGAGGAAACTCTCAGCTTTGTTGAGTGGGGTCTTTTGAGAGGCTGGTGCCCATCTGCTCATGATGGTGGGGCCCAGGGTTTGAGCAGATGTGTCAACACACTATTTGTACCATAGCTCCTCTAGGCATGGAGGCAGTAGAATGATAGTTCTCTCCTTTTATGCAGAAGAGCTAGGTTCAACTCCGGCCAATGCATCTCATGAACAGCCATCACTCATCTGTCAGTGGGGGTTTGTGTGTTGCTGTGATGGTGATCAGGTTTCAGCAGAGCTTCCAGACTAGGGTAGACTAGGAAAAAAGCCTGGTGATGTACTTCTCAACACCAGCCTATGAAAACTTGATAGACAACAACCAATCCACAAGTGACCACAGGGTAGTACAGGACCAGGCAGTGTTTTGTCCCACTGTGCATGGGGCCACCATGAGTTGGGGGCTGCCTTAATGTCAGCTAACAACAACCACATCATTCTAGGCATAGGTTGTGAGCCATCTCGGAGGTGTTTCCATGGTGATTTTAAAATTTTGTTAATCTTTAGAACCTCCTTTTGAAAAAAAAACAGCTTCCTGCACCCTGTCCTAGGAATTATTGAGTCAATATGTCTGCGTTGTGAACTGGGATTCTGTATTTTGGAATGTCCGTCTGATAGTGGGCCCTGAAGGTGGATATATTTGGTAACAGTTGCTAACGTTCATTGCAAGTACCTTAAAGGTTCAGGAAACCCCTTGCATCCCTTGAAATTCATCTGCTGTAACCCACAGCAGCATCCGTTTGTCATCATTGTCTCTCCTTTGTCTCCTTTGTCTTGTTCTCCTTTTTTTTTTTTTTTTTAAAAAAAAAAAAGTTAATAAATACAAAAAGGAAAGAGAAAATAAAGCAGTCCTGCATCTGACTGGAAGTTTTGTTTTTCACATCTGTATCAGATGTCCACTAGCCATTTTTCACAAGTAGATCACCAGGTATTTGTTCCTAGTCTACCTTAGTCTGAATACTTTGCTGAAACCTTTCACTATGGTGACCCTGCTGATATTTGAAATACCAGTGGCATAGCTTCTAGCATCACAGTAACACACAAGCCACCACACCACGACAAACTGACAGACAGATGGTCAGCAAAAAAGAAGAAGATGCTCAATGAGATGGATTGATTTGATGGCACTCAACAACAGTAACAACAATGTATCCAATAATAACTTGGAACAAGAGAAGTACATTAGAGATGAAGTTGAAGTCTTTCTTCTGCTGCAATTAACTACCTGTTTTTCCATTTTATAGCCAGTTGTCTTCTGGTCATTGTCACATGCCATTTCAGTGAATAAATGTTCATGTGATTTGCTTATAAGTTATTTGCATTCCTCAAGCTCCTGAAAAGTAATGAAGGTGACCACAAGTCCTTTCCTCACACAGACTAGTTTCTACCATGGGTTAAAACCAGCTGCCATCGACAATGATGGGTCTCTCCTCACCCAGAGCAAGGAAGAATGAAGAAAACCAAAGATTCATAGAAACAATTAGTCAGAGCAATTGGTACACCATGTGATCTTCAGCCTATATGACTATGAGACCAGAAGAACTAGATGATGCCTGGCTACTACTGTCAACCACTTGGAGGGATGTATATAGGAGATCCTGGATAGAGTGGACAACAATGTGGAACAAAACTCAAAATGATTAAAAAAAAAAAGAAAAGAAAAGGAGGGACCACGTTTGCTGGTCTGATAGAGCCTGGCGCAACCCCTGAGACTATGGCCCCTAGCTGGCCTTCAAGTCTGGAAGTGAACCCATTCCTGTGGCTTCCAGCCAAACAAAAGACAGGCATATGAACTGAACATTTACATTAGATAGATACACTTCTTGGAGAGAACAATCATAGGAGAATAGAAAGCCTGTGTTTGCACAGGGAGACGGCTCAGGGGCCAGGAGTGCATGGGAGGTTAAGGACACAGGGAAGAGGTAATTACAATAAGGAAGTGGGAGGGGAGCTGTTGCATTGTGGTAAATTGTACTCAACGTCATGAGACAAAGCGTATGAACTGCTGTATGGAATGTGAATTTGCTCTGTAAACCTTCACCCAAATCACAATTAAAAAAAAAAAAAAAAAAAAACCCACATGCTGCATTGGGTGGATGCCAACTCACCGCCGGCTGGGCTGTCAGAACTCCACCCAGCACGGTTTCCCATGGCCCCTTTCTGAAGCTGATCTCCCTGCCTTTTTCCCAAGGTGCCTCTGCGCAGACTCAAGCCTCTAACCTTTTGGTTAGCAGCAAATGTGATAACCATTTGTACGAGGCAAACTTAGACCCATAGCCCCTTCTTCCTGCAGCTCCTAGAGATGTGAAGGATGAATAGGGACCCCCGAAAGGGTCCTCTTTGTACTTGGAACATCAGTGTTCCTCAATTATTTGAGACTCAAATAGTTCTGTGTTCTTAGTTCTTTGGAAATCCATTCTGCGGCCTGCTGTTTTATAAATGTGCTCATGCACACAGTCTCCAGCTAGGAGAACAAGACTCAGGCTGAAGTTTCAAGTCCCTCCAAATATGCCTTTGAATGCATCAGCACAAATTTGTGTGACTTCCCATGGTCAGTCTGAATTCATAAGAATTGCATTTTATGATACCCTGTGGATACTGGAAATTGCCTACCATTAACCTTACAACCCAAACAAAACCCACAGCTGTGAGTTGATTCCAACTCATAGTGACCCTGTAGGACAAAGTAAGACTTCCCCATAGGGTTTCCAAGACTGTAATCTTTATGGAAGCAGACGGCCTCATCTTTCTCCCACTTAGCAGCTGGCGGGCTCAAACTGCCAATCTTTCCATTAGCAGCTGAACACTTTAACCACTGTACCACCAGGGCTCCTTCCACAAAGCATACTTATTGATAAATCACTGGGATTGCTATGGGTAATTCTAGAGACATGTGAGTTGACTAAGACTTTTCCCAAGTTCCTTAATGCAGATTTCTTAGGGACTATAAAGAGACCCCATTCTTAAAATCTCAAGCTTTTCACTAGGGAACTTCCATGTCATTCTGATGCCAATGAATTATCTGGCAGTTTCCCTCCAATGTTGTGGAGGTTGCCATTGAGTCCATGGAGACCACTGTATGCAAAGAAGGATGGAACTCCACCGAGTTTTCAAGGTTGTGAGCTTTCAGAAGCAGATGACCAAGTCTGTCTTTTAAGGCATCTCTGGGTGGGTTTGAACCACTAACCTTTATGTTTGTATCCAGTGTTTAGCTGTCTGTGAAACCCAGGGACTCCTTCACTTTTAATATCATACTTTTTAGTTTTCAATATTGACTTCATGTCTCTACAGCACCCATGCAGATGGGACAAGAGGGATGCATTCCCCTGTCTCATGCCACAATTCACAGGGAAGACCAAAGACTCAGTTGAGTAATTGATCACACAACTAATTAGTGATTTTGGGAGCTCTGGTAGCATAGTGCCTAAGGCATTGAATGCTAACTAGAAGGCTGGCAGTTCTAACCCACCAGCCACTCCTTGGAAGGAAGATGGTGCAATCTACTTCCATAGTGATACTGCCTTAGAAACCCAAGAAAGAGTCGCTATGAATCAGGGCCGACTCAATGGCACATAACAACAACAACAGCAATTAGTGATTATGTTGAAATGAAATTGCCTTGTCCTACCCAGCTGTTTCCTCTTGGACCATTATGCTTCACTATAAAGTCCCCTTAGATTATTCTGTATTTGAGAACGTAGGCCAAAGTAGACTTTGCCAAGCTCCTTCTGGAATTTTCCGTAGATGGTTACTAGAGAACACAAACGCCACTCTCAAACTATCTCCACGAGGGGGTACATGCAGCTCAACCTTTTCAGAGTAAACATCCTACTTGGTACAAATTTGTCTTGGAAGAAGTCCAGCCAGAATGCTCTCGAGAAGCTATAATGGCAAGCCTTGTGTCCCGTACTTTGGATGTGTTATCGAGGGCGAGCAGTCCCAGGAGAAGGACATCATGTTTAGTGAAGTAGAGGGTCAGCCAAAAAGGGGAAGACCCCAAAGAAAACCGACACAGGGGCTGAAACAATGGACCCAAGCATAACAATTGTGAAGATGGAGCAGGACCCGGCAGTGTTTCATTCTCTTATAAATGGGGTCACCATGAGTTGGAACTGATTGATGATATCTAACAACAACATTTGCTTTTCTACCTTTTAACATTAGGAGCTCTGGTAGCATAGTGGCTAAGGCACTTGACTGCTAACCAGAAGGCTGGCGGTTCAAACCCACCAGCCACTCTTCGTAAGGAAGATGGGGCAATCTACTTCCGTAGTGATACTGCCTCGGAAACCCAAGGAGGGGTCGCTATGAGTCGGGTCCGACTCGACGGCACATAACAACAACAACAACCTTTTAACATTACACGCCCATATGTACACACACCCCCACATACACCTCATTGCTTCCACAGAATCACACAAAGTCAGAAGTCACCAGCCTGTCCTGAGGCCATGACACTCACTGTGCTGTCACTTTGGCGCCCACATGAGGTGACGGTGAAGGGCTTTGATGAGGCTGTTGATTTGACACCCTTTGTGAGAATCTTAAAGATGGTCTCCCTCTGACCTCAGTACCAACAGCAGTTGTCAATCATCAGGGTCTTTTTTTTTTTCCAGATTCTTCAGGCACTGCCCACTGTAGGTGAGTCTGCATTTGCTATTGTCCCAGCCAAAATTTTAATCACTATTTTGGCCCTAGTTCTACTCTTCCTGAAATTCCAGTCTCCTTTTTCTCCATTTTTAACCTCACCTTTCACTATAGTGTGTGTGTCATGGTAATGCTCCCTAAATCACTTCTCCAATTAATGCGTGAAAGAAGGAATGGAATACTTAAAACATAAGTCCTTGCATGGAGATTGAGGTGAATTTTTTTTTTTTTTAATTTTAGTCTGTATATTGAATCTTTGTTTTTGACACTTTATGGAACTGAATGTTTGGGCATGTCAAAATAAAACTTGTATTAAATCATTTATTTTACCTGTCTCCTCCATTGTACTCATAATACAACATTTTAAAATTATTTTGTTTTGAAATTTATGAGTATAAAATACATACTTCTTAGAGTATTAATTTGATAACAACTCCCTTCTGTGCACCATTTTTAAAATTTAAATTAATTGTGTTTTCATAAAGTTCATTTTAACTTGCTGAGAAAAAAATGACATTTAACCCTGGAAAAACATAAAATACTTTCACAAATAACTCATTTGATTTTGAGCAGATATATATCTAAAGTTGAGTAGAAATCTTCTCTCAATGGTAGGCCATTCCTCGCTTCTGGATTTACTGTGGAGAAAAGGGACAAAAAAGTTAATAGCTTTTATTTAAACCTTAATTATTTGTTCATCAGAAGAGTAAAAAGGTTGTTGTGGTTAAATAGTGGAAAAAAGATGAGGTGGTCAGGTTCTGTAAAATTTACAGCCTTGGAAACCCATTGGGGGTGGCTGTGCATTGGAATCAACTCAATGGCTGTGATTTTGGTACAAGCTTTGCTTCTGCAAAGATTTACAGCCTTGGAAACCCAGTGGGGTTGGCTATGAGTCAGAATGACGTCTGTTAGATTTTTTGGGGGGGG
>NW_006922138.1:751994-772155 GCF_000298275.1 Orycteropus afer afer
GAGACTGGTAATCAACTCCATGGTGGAATCTACTGTGAGCAGCTGAGTAGCTGCCTTAGGGATGTGGTCTGCTTCCTGTATATAAGGAGAAGCCTTGCGGAATGGCCTCTAGCTTAGAACACACTTGAACCCTGCTTGTAGCCATGTTGTTGTTCAGCAACCTGCCATGCTCTGCCGACCTTGGGACTTTCAATGGACTTCAATTAATGGCCTGCTGTGTGGTTTGGTAACATCGGGACTGTGCCTTGTTACTTGTTGTTCTGGTTACCCAGTGCCACTCTGACAAGAATATACCACAAATGGGATGGCCTTAACAAGCAGGAGTTTATTCTTTCAGAGTTTGGAGGCTTTAAGTCTAAGTTCAAAGTGCCAGGCTCTAGGGGCTGTGTGAAAGCCCCTTGACCTTGGGCTTCAGCTCTGTCTCTTTCTCCTGGCCCACTGAAGCTAGAGGCATCTCTTCACTCAGGTAGCTACTGGCTACTGAGAATAACAAACTCAAGGTCAACAAACAAAATGGCACAGTCCCAATGTTACCAAACCACATGGCAGGGCATTAATTCAAGTCCATTGTAAGTCCCAAGGTCAGCAGAGCATGGCAGGCTGCTGAACAATGACATGGCTACATGCAGGGTCCAAGCATACCATAAGCTAGAGACCACTCCCAAAGCTGTTTCTTATATATGGGAAGCAGACCATATATTCAACTGCTTGTGGTTGGTCCCACCATGGACATGATTACCAGTCTCATCATGGGGAATAACTACCACCAGCTGCCCAGCCACTCAAGCAGGCCCAGCCAAGTTGACACACAAACATAACCACCATACTTGTCAACCTTGGGCTTGTCAGTCTCAGCAGCCAGCAGCTGTCTAAGTGAAGAAAAGCCTCTAGCTCCAGTGAGCTGGGAGGAGAAGGCAGAGCTGAAGCCCAAGGTTGAGAGGCTTTCATCCAGCCCCTAGAGCCTAGCACTTTGAACTTGGACTTAAAGCCTCCAAACTGTAAGAGAGCAAACTCCTGTTTGTTAAAGCCATTCCATTTGTGGTATATTCTTGTCAGATGGCACTAGGTAACCAGTGCAGCAACTTACAAGGTCATCAGGTTAGATATTTATAAAAGTGAGTTCTGCCATCCAATCCTATCGCTAGTCTATCTAATTCCCTGAAAGGAGAAATAGCAGCCTTTCTCCAGCTCGCAGATGGTGCATTCTCAGTTACGGAACTGCCTCTTCCCCACCATTGTGAGCTAGTTTGGGCAAGGAATGCTTTTCAGTTTTGAATGTAGCACATAGCATTTTGCCATATATGCAATAGGTGTTCTATAAATGCTGTGCTGAATGAATGGAATTTGACTATAAATATGTGAAGAAAGTGCCACACAATCACTTCAGGGGAAGATCACAGTGACTCTGAAGTAAACATGCCCACTAGCATGGTTTTTCCACTCATGAAACATTTGCTAGAACAAGCAAATGCATAGAGACAAAAGTTTGCCAGTGGTTACCAGGGTGGGAGTGAGGGGGAAAAGGGGAGTCATTGTTTAGGAGGCAGTGAGTTTCTGTTTATGGTGATGGGAAATTTGGCAGCAGATATTGATGTTTGCACAATATGATTGATGTAATTGGTATCACTGAATTGTACACATGAAAAATGTTGAATTGACAAATGTTATATTACATATATTTTACAATATTGGAAAAAAAGAATGGAAAGCCCAATTACATTTGGGTTCATTTCAAATGTGTTATGTAGACTTAGACTCCTAAATGTGGTTATGGGGTTGTCTATGAAGCTTTCTATACCTGTTAGTCAAAATTCTTAAACCCAACAAAGCCATTGGCTACCTTGTAGACAGCAATGCAATATATTATTCTTATTTTGGTTGGTAGTGGCAGAGTCCAGGAAATAAAAAAAATACTACACTTGATATACCAATATTTAATACTCTCATGATTTGTCACTGAGAAAAAACTGTTCATTGTTGGGGAGAGCCAATATGATTTGGGGGAGTGTCATGGATTGAATTGTATCCCCCAAAATATATGTCAACTTGGCTGAGCCACAATTCTGAATGGTTTACAGTTAGGTAAAGATGTCATTTGGCAGTTATGTAATGATTCAGTCATCCCCTATGATGTGATCAGCCAATCAGTGGTAGTGGGACTAAGGTAGGATGCAACACCTTACTCAGGTCACATCACTATCTTACAAGAGATAAAAGGAGAAAGAGGGGAGCACAGGAGGAGGGACCTCCTATCACCAAGAAAGAAGAGTCAGGAGTGGTGTGTGTCTTTGGAACAAGAGTCTCTGTGCTGAGAACCTCCTAGACCCATGAGAAGAGTGATGTCAATATACATGGACATATCCAAGGAACACTGGGCCCGCAGATGTTGAACAAAAGCAAAGAATCTCCCCTAGGTTGGACAGAGACAGAAAGCCTTCTCCTAGAGCCACACTGTGGATTTGGACTTCTAGCCTCCTAAACTGGGAGCAAATAAATTTGTTTGGTAAAGCCACCCACTTGTGTTCCTTCTGTCATAGTAGTACTAGATAACTAAGACAGGGGTAGGGCTGGTAAAAGCTCCTCCAGTTTAGCATATTCTTCAAGGTGTCTGTAAGTAGTCCATCCATCTTCAAAATGATCCATTGATCTGGATTTTCATTTTGGTTCAGAAACAGAATCCAAGGGGAATGTCATCAACAATCAATCCTGAGCTCTGTCTCCAGGATGTTCACACTTCCAGGTGATGTTCTCAGCACCTTTCTTAGCTCCAGGTGCCTTAGCAGTTAGGACTGCTGGTCCAGCCCCACACAGCCCCACACAGAGCATTCATAGTTCTGACCCATGAAAGCCTTTCCTATGTCTGGGAGCACACATGCTAAGCCTGGTTGTCTAGTGATTCTAAGTGCATGTTATTTGTAGCTTCTGGGCTCCCTGGTGAAAATTATTTAAGATAAACCTGAAGCATATAGCTATACAATTTTGAACCTTAAATTTGGACATGTTTTGGGAAACCCTACTTCTGTGTGACTCATGATACGAAAACAGATCATCTGTAGGAGGTAGCAGCAGCTGCTGACGTAGATGTCTTATGAAAGCAAAGTAATGAGTATTTCCACAGGAGATCAGGTCTCAGGACATGAAGGTTTCCAAGAATAAGCCCATCTTCATTCTTTTGATGACATCTATCATGGTACATGGAAGAACAGGGTAAGTCTCTAGGTGTGTTCAGAAGTGAGACCCTTGAGGTTCCCCCCTGGTCCCTTCTGCCCCTGGGCATTTGTGAGACATCTGTGCCTAAGGCTCTCACACCACTGAATCCCTAAGCGAGTCTCAATCTCTTCTCCACATGCTTTTTCCAGTGTGGTTTCCTCTTGGATGAACTGGTGTCCACTCAAAAAGTGGAACAAGTTTTGTTAAGCATGTCAATGTTAGTGTCTCCTGAATTTCTGGATTGTGGTCTTGCATCCCCAGGATTGTTGGTTAATTTGCAGCCAATGAAGGCAAAGCCTCTATATGTTTTGTGGCACTCTGCTTTATATGGGGAGGCGTGGTGGCAAGGGAGGCTATAGCCCAACCCCAGGGATCCTGTAATGTTTTAGGGGAAAAATAGAAATGAAACCAGTTTATTTTTGGATTAAACCATCTGTACAAACTAAGGGGATTCAAAGGGGGCAGAGCATGAGTGAGCCAGGGAAGAGAGAGTTCCCAGAAGACACACATGACCTTCAGAGGCAGGTTCTTGGAGAGGAGCCTTTCTGTGATGTCACCATCCAGGCTTACCTGTGGCTCCAGCAATCGTGACATGGTTCCTGAAGACACACAAGATAAGCACTAGCTAGCCTGGATGATGAGGCGTGAGGGTGGGCTGTTTGCTCAGTGATAGAATTTTCATCTTTCATGCAAGAGACCCGGGTTCAATTCCTGGTCAATGCATCTCCTATGCAGATACTACACACGTGTCAGTGGAGGCTTGTGGGTTGCTATGATGCTGAATGGGTTTCACTGAATCTTCTAGACTAAGACAGACTAGGAAGAAAGGCCTGGGATCTACTTCTGAGAATTGGCCAATGAAACTCCATGGTGCACAGTGGTCTGATCCATATCTGATCACGGGACTAGTGCAGCACATCATTCCATCATGCATTGGGTCACCATGAGTTGGGGCTGACTTGAGAGCAGCTCACAGCAACAATAGGGCATCAGACTTCTGGAGAGAAGAGCTGCTACTTGCCCCTGTCTCTACAACTCACATCCTCCCAGGGTCATGTCCCCTAAACCCTTGTATGAGGGCAGGTTTGTTTCCTTTGATGGTCAGTGTCCTCTCTCCAAGAAGCGTCTCCTGACCAACATCACCCTGCACTGGCCACTTCTTCCCTTCTTTCCCCTTTTCCTCTCATGCTTCTGTAGAAATCACCATGCTTTGCTTTATGTGTGTTTTCTAGTTTTCTCTCGGGTTAGGCATAGGCTTCTTCCAAGATTGAAAACCCCATGTGCCAAAATTGCATCCAGTATGTTCTTAATGGTGCAAACAATTTACACACGACAACTAACCTAAGGGTTGATGGTTCAAAGCCATCCAGTGATGCTGATGAAGAAAGGGCTGGCAATCTGCTTCCATAAAGTTACAGGCAAGAGAATGGTATGAAGCAGTTGTGTACCACAAGGAGTTGCCACGAGTCAAAACGGACTGCAATGGCTTTGTGTTTTGTTTGCTTGTTTATGTTCCGAATAGCCCCTAACCCATTTGTAAGCCACACCAGTGTTTGTGCTAATCACATTCAACAGTATTGAGGCTCCTACTCCCATAAGACTACTACTTCCATTGAGGGGAGAGGAGCATGTCTGCTTTGCTTATTGCTAACATGGTACAGGACCTAGTGCGGTAAGCACTCCATAGCTTTTGCTGAATGAATGAAAGAGTGAGTGAATGAAATAAGGTATACATTAAGTCAGCCAAATGAGAGCTATCACCAGAAGGTGCCACTGTGCCACATACAGACTTCCTCCTGGGCCTGGCATTCCATCTTAATGTTCATTGAAAACCTCTCTCAGAGGCTGGCTCTTCATTTAAATGAAAATGTCTTCCAGTTGTGGATTCAGAAAGGTCAGGCAAAAGCCTTATAATGTCTGAAAAATAACATCTCTAGCCTATTTGAATTCTCTCCTTGTGATAAACTAATGTATGTTCCTTGTAGAAAATTAAGAAGGGATTAAAATGGCACATACGTGGATTATAATCAGATAACCCAGAGATAACAATGGTGGATTTTTTGGGTCACTTTTCTTTCAGCCCACTCTACAACTATATCTATTTACCTGATTGGTGCCATTCTGCTGAGACGTTCTTTCTATGCATCATTGCATACACTCTTTCTATGCATCATTGCATTCTTAGAGATTGCCCATAGCTGTGGTAAAATGGCAGATCAATACTGACACACAGCACATCAATTGGCTAAACTTGGTTTGGCTCTCACAGATTCTGAAAGTTGTGGCTGTGCCCAAGCCTACAGTCTCTGATGAAGGGACCAAAACCAGTTGCCATTGAGTTGATTCCGACTCATGACAACTTCATGTGTGTCAGAGTAGAACTGTACTCCATGGAGTTTTCAATGGATAGTTTCTCTGACATAGGTCATCTGGCCTTTTTTTCCAAGACCCCTTTAGGTGGACTTGAACCTCCAACCTTTCATTTAGTAGCTGAGCAGTTAATCATTTGCACCAACCAGGGACCAAATCCCACAGCCACAGCATCTCGTGTGCATGTGCATGGCTAGATGGTGTGCTGAGCCAGCAAAGTATTAAATTTTCCCTTTGATAAATTTCTGGTTACAGAAATAAAGAATTTCTCTCCAAATTCTTTCTCTTCAAATCAGCCCACATCCTGGAGGACACTTTCTGCAAGGTCCTTTCCCAACATGATCTTAGGTGACCACAGATGGTTAAGTAGGGGAGACTCCTGGTACACAGGTTTATCGGCAGAAGAACTTTGCCGTGATGCTTCTCAGTAGCAGGGAGAAAGCATAGCCTTTGTTCGCTCCTCACACCGGGTGTGTGTGCATGCCCACTATTAGCCCATCTGGCTTTAAACGCTGTGTCCTATTTTCCACAATGCTAGCATGCAGCCCAGAAACATCCATTACAGTATTATGTTGGTAGCCCCATTGGGTGCACTTTCTGTGTATTTGGGAAAATGGTCCTTGCCAAGAAATTTCATTTATAGAAAAGACTCTTCATTAAAATATTCTGTGATCTCTTGCATAAGCAATGCCAACAATTTTGGTGTTGTTTTCTTGTTCCTTCTTAACACTCTTTAAAAAAAAAAAAAGAAAAAGATACTGTTCTTTTCCCTTCCTATGTTGTTTCCTTTCCTTTTCTTTCAGAAAAAGAGAAGAAGGCTAAGTGACCACTACACAGAGTGCTATGTAGACTTTCCCACCAGACTCCCCACCCCCATCCAAGGAATGGGTATTGGTTTGTTCCAAGGCATCTGCCCAGGTGTTGAGTTGAGGATTCCCATCTCATTTGAACAGGTTTAAGTGTGGCCTGGCTGTTTTAGAAAAGCACAAAGCACCTTGATTGCTCAGGAGAGGCAAGGGCTATTTTCAGAAACCAGAGACAAAAGGCCAAACCAAATTCTTTGTCCCTCATAAGCCAAGCACAAAATGTCGGTGTCATCAGGAAAATTCTGGTGTGCAGGAAAGCAGTTTAGCCCAGTGGAGTAGCAGCATCCTCTGGAATCATGGAGAGGTTGGTCTTTGCCAAGACGATCAACAGGTCAACTCAGAATAGTGAAATAAATTTATCTTCCCCAGCTGTTTCCCAAGACAAAGAAACTGCTTATTTATAAGACTGCAGTGAAGAGGGCATTCAAGGAAATCAAAACAAGAAGCATTCACAAACACGGCAGTAAGGGACCTATGCATTTTAGTTCTGGAATATCTAAGGTCACTCCAGTCCTTTGTTGTTTTTGTTGTTCGATGCCGATGAGCAGCTCTGTCTCATAGTGACCATATCCATAACAGAATGAAGTACTGACTAGCCCTGCACCATTCTCACAATCCGTGCTATGCTTGAGCCTATTGTTGCAGCCACTGTGTCAATTCATCTTGTTAAGGATCTTCCCCTTTTTCTCTGCCTCTCTATTTTACCAAGCATGACATCCTTCTCCAGGGAATGGTCCCTTCTAACAACATGACCAAAGTAGGTGAGATGAAGTCTGGCCATTCTCACTTCCAAGGAACATTCTGGCTGCATTTCCAGGACACAGTTGTTTGTTCTAGCAATCCACCACATTTTCGTAGTTCTTTGCCAACACCATAATTCAAAGGCATCAACTCTTCTTCCATCTTATTCATTCTCTACCTTTCACACGCATATGAGGTGACTGAAAATACCATGACTTGGGTTAGGCACACCTTAGTCTTCAAGGTGAAATCGTTGCTTTTCAGCACTTTAAAAAGGTCTTTTGCAGTAGATGTGTCCAGTGAAGTACGACATCTGATTTCTTGACTACTGCTTCCATGGATGTTGATTGTGGATCCAAGTAACATGAAATTTTTGACAACTTTAATCTTTTCTCCATTTATCATGAAGTTGGTTATAGGTTGCATAATGTCAGCAGGGTTATCCATGGCAGACAACTTTCACTGGAGCTCCTGGGCTAAGACAGACTCAGAAGAAGGAAGAGGCCATCTACTTCTCAAACAACTGATCAGTGAAAACTTTATGAATAGCAGTGAAACACTGTCTGATATATTACTGGTAAATTTTATGAATAGCCCTGAAGTATTGTCTGGTATAGTGCCAGAAGATGAGTCCATCAGGATGGAAGGCACTCGAAATATGACTGAGGAAGAGCTGACTCCTTAGAGTATAAACCACCTTAATGATATGAATAGAGTGAAGCTTTTGGGACCTCCATTGGCTGATGTGACATGACTCAAAATCAGTAGAAATAGCTTGAAATATCCATTAATAATCAGAACATGGAATACACAAAGTTTGAATCCAGGAAAACTGGAAGTTGTCAAAAATGAAATGGAATGCATAAAGATTGATATCTTAGGTATTAGTGAGCTGAAATGGACCAGTTTTGGCCATTTTGAATCAGACAAACATATGATCTACTATGACAGAAATGGCAAATTGGAAAGGAATAGTATGGCATTCATCATCACAAAGACAGTTTCAGGATCTGTCCCGAAGTATAACGCCATCAGTGATAGGATAATATTCCTACATCTCCAAGGAAGACCAGTTAATAGTACTATTATTCAAATCTATGCATCAACCACCAAAGCCAAAGATGAGGAAATTAAAGATTTCTACCAACTTCTGCAGTCTGAAACTGACCAAACAAGCAATCAAGATGTGTTGATTATCACTGGTGACTGGAATGTGAAAGTTGGAAACAAAGAAGAGTTACTGGTAATTGGAAAATATCGCCTTGGTGATAGAAATAACACTGGAAATTGCATGATAGAATTTTGCAAGACCAATGACTTATTCATTGCAAATACTTTTTTTTTTTTTTTCAAAAACATAAATGATGGCTGTACACATCAACTTCACCACATTGAATACACAGGAATCAGATTGACTACATCTGTAGCAAGAAGAGATGGAAAAGCTTAAAATCTTCAGCCAAAACAATACCAGGAGCTAATTGTGGAAGAGATCATAAACTGCTCATATACAAGTTCAACTTGAAGTTGAAGACAATTAAAATAGGTCTACGAGAGCCAAAATATGACCTTGATTACATGCCTTCTGAATTTAGAGATCATCTAAAGAATAGACTAGATGCATTGAACACCAATGACTGGAAACCAGAGGTTGTGGGATGACATCAAGAATATTATCCATGAAGAAAGCAAGAGGTCATTAAAAAGATGAAAAAGGAAGAAAAGACCAAAATGGATGTCAAAAGAGACTCTGAAACTTGCCTTTGAAAGGAGTGTAGCTAAAACAAATGAAAGAAATGACAAGATAAAAGGCTGAACAGAAGATTTCAAAGAGTAGCTTGAGAAGACAAAGCCAATTATTATAATGAAATGTGCAAAGACCTGGAGTTAGAAAACCAAAAGGGAAGAACATGCTCAGCATTTCTCAAGCTGAAAGAAGTGAGGAAAAAATTAAGTGCTGAGTTGCAATATTGAAAGATTCTATAAGTCAATACATTGAATGATGCAGGAAACATCAAAAGAAGATGGAAGGAGTACACAGAGAAACTGTACCAAAATGAATTGGTCAATGTTCACCCATTCAAGAGTTGGCATATGATCAAGAACCAATGGTGTTGAAGGAAGACTTTGAAGCTTCACTGAAGGAATTGGCAAAGAACAGGCTCCAGGAATTATCAGAACACCCATTGAGATGTTTCAACAACCACATGCCCTACTGGAGACACTCACTCACCTATGCCAAGAAATTTGGAAGATAGCTACCTGGCCAACTGACCAGAAGAGATGTATATTTGTACTAATTCCAAAGAAATGTGATCTCACAGAATGTGGAAAATATCAAGAAATATCATTAATATCACATGCAAGTAAAATCTTACTGAGGATAATTCAAAAATGGTTGTAGCACTATATTGCCAGAGAGCTTCCAGAAGTGCAAGCTGTATTCAGAAGAGGACATGGAATGACGGATATCATAGCTGGTGTTAGATGGATCTTGGCTGAAAGCAAAGAATACCAGAAAATTGTTTACTTGTGTTTTATTGACTATGCAATAGCATTCAATTGTATGGATCATAACAAGTTATGGATAACATTGAGAAGAATGGGAATTCCAGAACACTTTATTGTACTCATGAGGAACCTGTATATAGATCAAGAGGCTGTCCTTTGGACAGAACAAGAGGATACTGCAGGGTTTAAAATCAAGAAGGGAGTGTGTCAGGGTTGTATTCTTTCACCATACATATTCAATTTGTATGCTGAGGAAATAATCTGAGAAGCTGGATTTTATGAAGAAGAGCATGACATCAAGACTGGAGGAAGAGTAATTAACAACCTACAATACCCAGATGACACAACTTTGCTTGCTGAAAGTGAGAATGACTTGAAGCACTTACTGTTGAAGATTAAAGACTACAGTCTGCAGTATGGATTACACCTCAATATAAAGAAAACAAAAATCCTAACAACAGGTCTAGTAAACAGCTTCATGATGGATGGAGAAAAGATTAAAGTTGTCAAGGATTTCATATCACTTGGTTCTACAATCAACACCAATGGAAGCAGCAGTCAAGATATCAGACGACATATTGTATTAGCCAAATCTGCTGTAAAAGACCTCTTTCATGTGCTGAAGAGCAAAGATGTTTCCTTGAAGACGAAGGTGCACCTAACCCAAAAACTCAAAGAAAAAAGACCTCACTGCTGCTGAGTTGGCTCCAACTCATAGCAACCCTTCCTTGGTTTTCTGAGGTGGTATCACTACAGAGTAGATTGTCCAATCGTCCTTCCAAGGAGTGGCTGATGGGTTTGAACCACCAGCTTTCTGGTTAGCAGTTAAATGCCTTAGGCTCTATGCCACCAGACAGCCTAATGCAAGCCATGTTATTTTCAATTATGCATGTGATAGCTGGATAAAAGGAAAATCAAAGAAGAGTTGGTGCTTTTGAGTTGTGGTTGGGGAAGAATGCTAACAGTATCATGGAATGGTAAAAGGAGTAACAGATCTATCCTAGAAGAAGTGCAGCCAGAATTCTCCTTGGAAGCAAGAATGGCCAGATTTCGTCTCACCTACTTTGGTCTCCTTTCCCTGGAGAAGTATGTCATGATTGGTAAGGTGGAGGGTCGACGAAAGTGGTGAAGTCCCTTAATGAGATGGACTGACACAGTGGCTGTGGTGATGGGCTCAAGTATAGCAAGGATCAAGGAGCTGGCAGGGGGCCAGCAGTGTTTCGTTCTGCTGTGTCACAATGAGTTGGAGACAACTCGACGGCACCTAACAACAACAACAACTTTGGTCATGTTGTCAGAAGGAATCATTTCCTGGAGAAGGATATCATGTTTGGTAAAGTGGAGGGTCAACAAAAAAAGGGGAAACCCTCAACGGGATGGATTAACACAGTGACTGCAAGGATGGGCTCAGGTATAGCAAGGACCATAAGGCTGGCACAGGACTGGGCAGTGTTTCGTTCTGCTGTGCATAGGGTTACAATTAGTCAGAGATGACTTGACAGCACCTAACAACACAAGAACAGCTTATAGGTCCATTTGTGAAAATTTTTGTTTTCTTTATATTGAGATATAATCCATAATTCAGACTGTATTCTTCAATCTTCATCAGTAAGTGCTTCAAGTCGTCTTGAATCATCTGCATATTGCAGGTTGTTAATGAGTCTTCCTCCAATCTTGTTGCCACATTTTTCATATAATCCAGCTTTTCAGATTATTTGCTCAACATACAGATTGAACAAGAATGGTGAAAGGATACAAGCCTGACACACTCTCCTCCTGATTTTAAACCATGCAGTATTTGCTAGTTCTGTTCGAACGACAGCCTCCTGGTCTATGTACAGGTTCCTCATGAATACAATTAAATGTTCTGGAAATCCCATTCTTAATGTTTTCCATAATTTGTTATAATCCACACAGTCAAATGCTTTTGCATATTTGATAAAACACAAACATCTTTCTGGTATTCTTTGCTTTCAGCCTAGATCCATTTGACATCAGCAATGGTATTCCTTATTCCACATCATCTTTTGAATCCAGCTTGCATTTCTGGAAGTTCCCTGTCAATGTACTGTTTCAACCATTTTTTAATTTCTTCAGCAAAATTTTACTTGTATGTGATATTAATGATATTGTTCAATTATTTCCACATTCTGTTGAATCACATTTCTTTGGAATGGGTACAAATATGGATCTCTTCCAGTCAGTTGGCCAGGTAGTTGTCTTCCAATTTTCTTGGCACAGATGGGTAGGTGCCTCCAGTGCTGCATCAGTTTGGTGAAACATCTCAATGTGGATTCTGTAAATTCCTGGAGCCTTATTTTTCACCAGTTCCTTCAGTGCACCTTTGACTTCTTCCTTTGATACCATTGGTTCTTAATCATATGTCACCAACTGAAATAGCTGAACACCAACCAATTCATTTTTGCATTGACTATGTACTCCTTCAGGAGCTCTGGTAGCATAGTGACTAAGACACTTGACTGCTAACCGGAAGGCTGGTGGTTCAAACCCACCAGCCACTCCTCGGAAGGAAGATGGGGCAATCTACTTCCGTAGTGATATTGCCTCGGAAACCCAAGGAGGGGTCGCTATGAGTCGGGTCCAACTTGATGGCATATCACAACAACAACAACAATGTACTCCTTCTATCTTCTTTTGATGCTTTCTGTATCATTCAGTATTTTGCCCACAGAGTCCTTCAATACTGCAACTCAAGGCTTAGTTTTTTTCCTTCACTTCTTTCAGCTTGTGAAATGCTCAATGTTTTCTTCCCTTTTGGTTTTCTAACTGAAGGTCTTTGCACATTTTCATTATAATACTTTATTTTCTCAAGCTGCCCTTTGAAATCCTCTGTTCAGTACTTTTGTCTTGTCATTTCTTCCATTTGCTTTAGCTACTCTCTGTTCAAGAACAAATTTCAGAGTCTCTTCTTTATCTATTTTGGTATTTTCTTCCTTTCATGTCTTTTTAATGACCATTTGCCATCATCATATATGGTGTTTTTGATGTCGTCCCACAACTCGTCTAGTTTTTGATCATTGGTGGTCAGTGCATCAATTCTGTTCTTCAGATGGTCTCCAAATTCAGGTGGGATGTATTCAAGGTCATATTTTGGTTCTCATGGCCTTGTTTTAATTTTCTTCAGCTTCAACTTGAATTTGCTTATGAGCGATTGATAGTCTGTTTCAAAGTCAACTCCTGTTCTTTTCTTAACTGAAGATATTGAATTTCTCCATCACGTCTTTCAACAGATGTCATTGATCTGATTCCTGTATCTTCCATCTGACAAGGTACACAGGTATAGGTGCCATTTATGTTGTTGAAAAAGGTATTTTCTATGAAGAGTTTGTTGGTCTTGCAAAATTCTGTCTTGTGATATCTGGTGTCATTTCTGTCACCAAGGCCTTATTTTCCAACTACTGATGATTCTTGTTTCCAACTGTCACATCCCAATAACAAGTACTAATCAATACATCCTGATTGCATATTTTGTCAATTTCAGACTGCAGAAATTGGTGAAAATCTTCAATTTCTTTCTCTGTGACTTTAGTGGTTGGTGCATAAGTTTCAGTAATAGTATTAGCTGGTTTCTCTTGTTAGCATATGGATATTATTCTATCACTGACAGCACTGTACTTCAAGATAGATCTTGAAACATTCTTTTTGGTGATTAATCTGATTCCATTCTCTTCATTTTGTTGTTCCTGGCATAGTATAGCATACATTGTGTGATTCAAAATACCAGTCCATTTCAGCTTACTAATGCCTAGGAAATTAGTCTTTATGTATTCCACTTTATTTTTGACAAGTTCCAATTTTCCTCAATTCACATTTCATATATTCCATGTTCTGCTTGTTGAGGGATGTGTACAGCTGTTTCTTCCCATTTTGAGCCATTTCCCATCAGCAAATGAAGGTCTCAAAAGCTTTACTCTATCCACGACATTAAAGTTGACTCTACTTTGAGGAGGCAATTTTTCCCCAGTCATATTTTAAGTGCCTTACAACAAGAGGGGGTCATCTTCTGGCACTATATCAATGTTTCAGGGCTATTCATACTTTTTCCAGTAATATATCAGACAGTATTTTACGGACATTGACAAGGTTTATAGTGACTAATTATTTGAGAAGTGGATGGCCCCATCCTCTTCTGAGTTTGTCTTAGTCTGGAAGCTCCACTGAAAACCGTCCACCATAGGTGACCCCACTGGTATTTGAAATATCAGTGGCATAGACTCCAGCCTCACAGCAACAGGCAAGCCACCATAGTAAGAAAAACGGACTGCCTTCAGGGTAGTATAAATCAGGAAGCCTTTTGGTGATATTTCAGTTGCTGTTGAGTTTCCTTTGACTCCCAGGGGCCATATGCACAGCAGAATGGAATGTTTCCTGGTCCTCTGTCACTTTCCATGTCATTGGTATACTCAGGTTCACTGTTGTGGCCACTGCCTATTTTATGTACCTCATCACCTAGAGGACTCCTATCAGACATACTCTGTGATCTGTAGGATCTTTTCAGAACAAGGTCACCAGGACTATTTTCCTGGTCTATCTAGTCTGGAAGCTCTGATGAAATCTATTCAACATTATGGCAACACACCAGCCACCACTGCAAAGAAACCAAGCAAGAGTCAGGAGCTAGCTGGTCATATTGGCTGTTTAACTTTGCTAATGCTGCAAATTTAACACTTGAAGGACTAATGTAAAAAACACTGTTTTCATGCGCTCTGTTGGTTCCTGGTCCTGATGGATGACTGTGGGAATTAAGACCAGTCTCAGAGTCAAGATCAGAGAAAACAGAGGAAAAACTGAAGGTGTCAGGGATTTCATTTTACTTGGATCCGCAATCAATATCCATAGAAGCAGCAGTGAAGAAATCAGACAACATACTGCACTGGGAAAATCTCCTGGAAAAGACCTCTTCACTGTGTTCAAGAGCAAAGGTGTCTCTTTGAAGACTAAGGTGTGACTAACCCAGGCCATGGTCTTTTCAGTTACCTCATATGTGTGTGAATGCTGGACAGTGAATAAGAAAAACTGCAGAAGAACTGATACCTTTGAATTATGGTGTTGATGAAGAATACTGAAAATACCATAGACTGCCAGAAGATTGGAAAATATCTGCCTTGGAGAAGTACAGCCAGAAAGCTCCTTAGAAGCAAGAATGGCCAGGCTTCTTCTTGTGTATTTGGCCATGATGTCAGATGGGACCAGTCCTTTGAGAAGGATATCATGTGGGTAAAGTAGAGTGTCAGTGAAAAAGGGGAAGCCCCTCAATGAGATGACACAGTGGTTGTGACAATGGGCTTGAGCATGGCAAGGATTGTGTGGATGCTACGGGACTGGGCTGTGTTTAGTTGTATTGTGCGTAGCATGCTACAAGTTGGAACCAAGTCTAAGACTTCTGAAAACAACAGCTGAGCCCAGAACAACTTCTGTACATGCTTCCCCAAACTCTTCACGCTAGGAAATGACATTTTTTTGTGAACCTTTTTGATTCTTTTCATTTCCCTCTTGAAACTTTAGAAGAAAAAAACATGTGACTGGTAAATCTGACCAGCTCCCTTTGTAAGTTATATTTTAATTCCTCTCTATAGGGCACCTAATGTGTGAACCATCACCTATTTGTCATTTTGTCATGCTGTGATGGCTTGCATGTCGTTGTGATGCTAGAAGCTGTGCCAGCTGCATTTCAAGTACCGGCAGAGTCACTCACTCATGAAGGACACATTTCAGGGAAGCTTCCAGACTAAGACAGATTAGGAAGAAAGGCCTGGTGATCTACTTCCAAAGGTTATCCAATGAAAACATTATGGGTCTTAACAGAACACTGGCTGACTTGCTTTGGACATGTCATCAGGAGGGATCTGTTAATGGAGGAGGACGTGTTGTTTGGTTAAGTAATTGGACAGCCTTGGTGAGATGGATTGGCCCAATAGCTCCAAGAATTAACTTGAACATTCCACTGATGGTGAAGATCATGCAGGATGGGCAAGGTTTCTTTCTAGTGTACATGAAGTCACCATGAATTGGAGTCAACTCATCAGCAGCTAACAACAACCTTGTTTGCAATGCTGCAAATTATATTTTGTAAATGTATGGTCTCTAACCATTGCTTTCTCTCATCTCAGCTGTTATAAAGGCTTTGTTATCTGAATTTCACATGGCCCATTTGTTAACACCAGCAACACTGTCCTAGCATTTGGCACTGTTTTCTAAGATAACAGACATATACCTTAAAGAGGACTCAATGCAACCATCCTGAGGTGTGTGGAAATAGAACAGAGTAAATAGCACTGTCTCTCAGATGGAAATGAGAATGAGTGGTGGCTGCTTCCTAATTGTACAAAAAGGGTGATGCTTTTGCTTTAGGTATTCTGAGCAGGGTGGGAGAGGGCGCAATCTTGATTCTGTACCTTGTGGTACATACACACACCATAAAGAGAAATGAAGCCCTGATACATCTACAACATGGGTGAAGCTTGAAAAATCATGCTTAGTGAAAGAATCACAAAAGAACAAGTAGTTCATGGTGTCATTTACATAAAATATCTAGAACAAGCAGGTGTATCGAGACCAAAGTTTACTAGTAGTTCTCAGGGGTAGGGGGAGGGAAAGAGGAAGTCATTCTGTGGGGCACTGAGCTTCTGCTAAGGGCGATGGAAGAGTCTGCAAATGGGTAGTGGTGAAGTTTGCACAACATAGTGAACATCATTAATGTCACTGAATTACACATGTAAAAATTGTTGAAATGGCACTTTTTTGTTATAAATGTACTCACCACAATAATTTAAAAAAGAAAAAATAGCTATTTTTAACATAATCACAAAGGAAAAATAAATCCTATTTTCAAGTAAGAACAAAAACAAAATAAAACTGCAAGGTTCTTGCAGAAAGTAGATCATCTACTATTCCAGGAGCTGGGCCAAGACAAATGACGTGTTTGCAGAATGGACACTGACAGGTCCTTGGCCACCACAATTCAGAGAAGACAGGCTTTGAAAAATAACTCCCTGGCCTTTACAGAAAACCCAAAGTTTGATTAGAATTGCTTTTCTTAGGGCCAATGCTGCTTACAGATGCTGTCTTAGGCTGAACTCTCTAGAGAAGCAAAGCTGGTGAAATATATAGAGAGAGAAAGAGAGAGAGATTTATTTCAAGGAAATTGTTCATCAGTTGTTGTTGTTGTTATGTGTTGTCAAGTCGGACCCGACTCATAGCAACCCCTCTTTGGGTTTCCAAGGCAGTATCACTACAGAAGTAGATTGCCCAACCTTCCTTCTGAGGAGTGGCTGGTGGGTTTGAATCTCCAACCTTTTAGTTAGCAGTCAAGTGCCTTAGGCACTATGCTACCAGAGCTCCTTCACCAGTTGTGGAGGCTGGCAAGTCCCAAAACTGTAGGTGGAACATCAGGCTGGAGACTTCTCCTGACTCCTGTGGTTGCAGGAGCTGGTGAACCCCAAATTGGCTCACATCCCAAGAACTGGAGGTTAGAAGATGATGACTTTGATGCAAGAAAGAGAGAGAACGGGCTCTGGAGTTTTGCCAGGACATTCATATATATTGGATGCAGGCCACAGCTCCAAGGAAACTCCCCTTTCAGTTGATTGCTATTTGCATCAGATCACAAAATGGAGGATGATTACACAATGTTTGTCAAACCACTGAGAATCATGGCTTAGCCAAGTTGACATATAACCTTACCCATTACAGAGGCCAAAGTTTTCCTTTGGACTCAGAATTGCACTTGGGAACAATACTTTGGGGTGGCATATTTGCCTTCTTCCAGCTGGCCTCATGTCCCTGCTGGCTACTGAGATATGTCTAGGCAGGAGATGGCATTGCTAGGGCCAACATGAACCTGGCTTCAAAGCTCAGGAGAAATAATGGATGGCACCCAAATACTAGGCTTTGAGTCCTTCACCACTACAGAACATCCCATTCCTCTTACCAGCTCCACTGAGGTTCCAAAAACAGTTGAAACACATTGATTTTGTTCTAATTCTCTTCTAGTCCCTGAAGGGTGCAAATAGTTAACCCTCTTGGCTGCCACTAAAAGGTTGGAAGGTAGAGTCCACCCAAGAGGTGCTGCAGGAGGAAGACCTGGCAAAGGCCTTCTGAAAACTCGGTCACTGAGAACCCTGGAGAGCTCAGTCCTGCTCTGACACATGGGGATCAGCAGGAGTCAGAGTCACCTGGATGCCAGCTCTTTTGTAATTATCTTCAAAATTTTTGCTGTTATTGTTGCTGTGATTACATTTTTCAAGCTCCTTCTCTGTGTAGTCCACATACATTTTACTGCAAAGTAAGCAGGGTGTTCAAATTGGGGTTCAGCAAAGACTCTCTGAATGTGGAGCACTGTGAAAGTAGTGGGGAGCAATGAAGCCCTGGTCTGCCTCCATGAAGGCAGGGGCGGGGGGGAAGGCAGTGAGGTCAGCACTAAATACAGCTCGGCACAGTGACTGCTTTGGCAAGAACAAATGCCCTGATGACATGAAGGATGAAACAGGAGTGACTAATTTTGACCCTTAAAGTCATGAAGTCATGACCCTCATGTGGTTCTCATGTTTACAACTAAGCACAGGAACATGAATTTGGAGAAAAGAATAAACATTTCAGTTCAATGCTCCAATAAAGTGGCTATTCTCATACAAGCCTCGTGGCCACTGCTATAGTGCCTGTGGTTTGGTACAAATGTTGTTCGCTGCCCTTTCTTGCTGTTACATGCTCAAGGCTGCTTTTTCCAGATGTTGGTGAGGAGAGAACAGGAGATCTGTTACACCAGACATTGTTCACTTCACGTTTAAGATGGCTCAGGGCCCACAGAGTTCAACTGTTGTTGCTAGTTGCCGTTGAGTATGCTCACTAGGCGCTCTCATGGGCAACAGATAGAAACATCACCCAGTCCTGAGCCATCCTCATGATTGTCAGTATGTTTAAATCCACTGTTGGGGCCACTGTGTCACACCGTCCCACTGAGGGATGTCCTAATTTTTGCTGACTCTTAACAAACAAGATGTCCTTTTCTAGAGACTGTTATTGTTGTTAGGTGCCATCGAGTCGTTTTGGACTCACAGTGACCCCATGCACAGCACAACGAAACACCACCTGAACCCCCCATGCCAGCTCCATGATGCTTGCTATACTTGAGCCCATTGTCGCAGCCACCGTGTCAATCCCTCTCATCAAAGGCCTGCCCCTCTTTCATCGACCCTCCACCTTACCAAGCATGACATCCTCCTCCAGGGAATGGTCCCTTCTGATAACATGACCAAAGTAGGTGAGACGAAGTCTGGCCATTCTCACTTCCAAGGAGCATCTTGGCTGCCCTTCCTCCAGGACAGATCTGTTAGTTCTTTTAGCAGTCCATGGTACTTTCAGCATTCTTTTCAAAATCACAACTCAAAAGCATTGCCTCTTCTTCAGTCTTCCTTATTCATTGTCCAGCTCTCACATGCATACGAGGTGATTGGAAATATCATGGCCTGTGTCAGGCGCACCTTAGACCTCAAGGAGACATCCTTGCTCCTCAGCACTTGAAACAGTTCGTTTGCAGTTGACTTTCCCAATGCTACATGTTGTCTAATGTCCTGACTGCTGCTTCCATTGGCATCGATTGTACAACCAAGCAACCTGAATTCTTTGACAACCTCAGTCTTCTCTCCATTTATTGTGATGCTGCTCATTGGTCCAGTTGTGAGGATTTTTGTTTTCTTTATATTGAGACGTAATCCATACTGCAAACTGTATTCTTCAACCTTCATCAGTAAGTGCCTCAAGTCATCCTCACTTTCAGCAAGCAAAGTTGTGTCATCAGTGTATATCAGGTTGTTAATGATTCTTCCTCCAATCCTGATGCCACATTTTTCTTCATATAGTCCAGCTTCTCGGATTATTTGCTCAGCATAAAGATTGAATAAGTATGGGGAAAGGATATAACCCTGACACACTCCCTTCTTGATTTTAAACCATGTAGTGTCCCCTTGTTCTGTTCGAACAACAGGCTTCTGGTCAAGGTACAGGTTCTTCATGAGTACAATCAAGTGTTTGGAAATTCCCGTTCTTCTCAATGTTATCCATAATTTGTCATGATCCACACAAATGCCTATGCATAGTTAATAAAACACAAGTAAACATCTTTCTGGTATTCTTTTCCTTGAGCCAAGATCCATCTGACAACAGCTATGATATCCCTTGTTCCATGTCTTCTTCTCAATCCAGCTTGCACCTCTAGAAGTTCTCTGTCAATATACTGCTGCAAACGTTTTTCAATTATCTTCAGTAAGCTCTTACTTGCATGTGATATTAATGATATTGTAACGATAATTTCCACATTCTGTGGGATCACCTTTCTTTGAAATGGGTACAAACATGGATCTCTTCCAGTCAGTTGGCCAGGTAGCTGTCTTCCAAATCTCTTGGCATAACTGAGGGAGTGCCTCCAGTGCAGCATCCGTTTGTTG
>NW_006922138.1:773895-774565 GCF_000298275.1 Orycteropus afer afer
GACAGACAAGTTTGTCTCCCTTAGCTGTTGGAAGCCTCTCCAACCACCCTCACCCGGATCCCTGCAACTGACTCCTCGCTCAGTTCCAGTTCCCTTTGCCTTTTCTGTCCTCTCCCTACTTTCCCACCTCGCTGCTTTTGGGGCATTGAACCTACACTGGGCCATGATTCTCATTGGTTGGCCACTAGAGACTAGTCTTTCCTAATTGATATATTCAAAGTAAGTGAACCAAAGTCTTGCCAACCTTGCCTCTAAGGAGCATTCTGGTAGTAATTCTTCTAAGACTGGTTTGTTCATTCTTCTGTCTACACAGTATATTCAATATTCTTTGCCAACACCACAATTTAAATGTGTCAGCTCTTCTTCTGCCTCCCCTTGTCATAGTACGGCTTTCACATGCATATAAGGCAATTGAAAATACCAAGGCTTGGGTCAGACAAAACCTTAGTGTTCAAAGAATGTTGTGTTGCTGTTAGTTTCTACTGAGCTGATTCTGACTCACTGCAGAGCCCTGTGTGTGCAGAGGAGAACTGCTCCATAGGGTCTTCAAGACTGGGATTTTGTGGAAGCAGATCGCCAGGCCTGTCTTCGGAAGTACCTCTGGGTGGGTTCAAAACTCTAAACTTTCGGCTAGTAGTTGAGCATTTACCTGTTTGCACCACCTAGAGAC
>NW_006922138.1:775455-776743 GCF_000298275.1 Orycteropus afer afer
CTTTCCATTCATCTTCAGCTGTATTTATCAATACTGTTTGAATATTTTTAAATTCTTACTTCTCTTTTACTCACTAGCTCACAGGCTCCAAGATGCAAATGAATGGCCTGGTGAGCAAGTCTCTGCTGTATGACCCTCACTCCAGGGTCTTTGGCCTAATTGTGCTTCAATTGGCATCACTTATCATTCAAGTCTCAATGGTCAGTGCAGAACATCCTGTGGCCAGGATTACCAGCCCCTGCTTCATTTCCATTTCAAAGCCCTTGATAAAGGAAGCCACAAGGACAAAGGAAGTCTTCAAGGCAGAGGAACAAGCAGGTGGAGCCCACACAATAACTGGACAAGCTACCTGGGCTGGACAGCTGTCTTAGAGACATAAACTCCCCTGTAAGAGAGTGAGTAAAGGAGGAAGATGTCACAGTACCACTGCAGATTTATTGGTTGTTGTTTGGTGCTGTCAAGCTGGTTCCAACTCATAGCAACTCTACGTACAAAAGAATAAAACACTATCCAGATTGGCACTACCCTCACAATTGTTGCTAGGTGCAGCCACTATGTTAATCCATCTCACTGAGGACCTTCCTCTTTTTTGCTGACCCTATACTTTACCAAGCAGGAGGTCCTTCTCCAGGAACAAGTTTCTCCTGACAACATGTCCAAAATATGTCAAAGTCTCACCATCCCTACTTCTAAGGAACATTCTGTCTATACTTCTTCCAAGACATATTTGATCATTCTTCTGGCAGTCTATGGTATACTCAATATTCGTCACTAATACCATAATTCAAAGACATTGAATCTTCTTCAGTCTTCCTTATTCATTGCCAGATATCACATGCATATGGGGTGACTGGGGAGCTCTGGTGGCATAGTGCCTAAGGCATTTGACTGCTAGCCAAAGGACTAGTGGTTCAAGCCCACCAACCACTCCCTGGAAGGAAGCTTGGGCAATCTACTTCTGTAGCGATACCACCTTGAAAACTCAAGGAGGGATTGCTATGAGTTGGATCTGATTCGACAGCAGTGAGTTTGGATTTGGTTTTTGGTTATGGTGTGATTGAAAATACCAGGGCTTAGATCAGGCATATCTTAATCCTCAAAGTGACATCTTGGCTCTTTAACACTTCAAAGAGGTGTTTTGCAGCAGATTTGCCCAATTTACCCAACTCATGATCATTTTGTGTCTTGACTGCAGCTTTCAAGAACATTGATTGTGAATGCAAGTAAAATGAAATCCTTTAGAACTTTAATATTTTCTGGTTTTATCATAATGTTGCTTATTGGTCCA
>NW_006922138.1:777993-778837 GCF_000298275.1 Orycteropus afer afer
AAAAAAAAGTGTTATGGAATTCCCATTCTTCACAATGTAATCCATAATTTGTTGCACATAGTAGAAAAATTTTGCCTGGTCAATAAGACATAGGTAAACATCCTTCTAGTAGTCTTTGCTTTCAGCCAAGATCTGTCTGATATTAGCAATGATAGCCCTCATTCCACATCCTCTTCTGAATCCAGCTTGAATTTCTGACAGTTCTCTATGTATTGCTGCAACTGTTTTCAATTATCTTTAACAAAATTTTACTGATGATATTGTTTGATAATATTCTCATCTGGTGGATCACCTTTCTTTGGAATATGAATCTCTTCTAGTTGGCTGGCCAGGTAGTTGCTTTGTAAATTTCTTGGCATAGATAGTTAAACACCTCCAACTCTGAATCCATTTGTTGAAGCATCTCAGCTGGTATTCTGTCAATTCCTGGAGCATTGTTCTTTGCCAATGCAACTTCAGTGCAGCTTGGACTTCTTCCTTCAATACTATTGGTTGATCATATGCCACCTTCTGAAAAGGATGAACATGGACTAATTCTTTTTGGTACAATGACTCTGTATTCCTTCCATCTTTGTTTGATGTTTTATACATTTTTAATATTTTTCCCACAGAATTTCTCAATATTGGAACTTGAGGCTTGAATATTTTCTTCATTTCTTTCAGTTTCAGAAATTCCAAGGGTGTTCTTCCCTTTTGGTTTTCTAACTCCAGTTCTTTGCACATTTCATTATAATATTTTACTTTGTCTTCTCAAGCTGCCCTTTAAAATTTGTTCAGCTCTTTTACTTCATCTTTTCTTCTATTTGCTTTAGCTATTCTACATGCAAGAGGAAATTTCAGAGTC
>NW_006922138.1:780544-781815 GCF_000298275.1 Orycteropus afer afer
CATGAGACAAAGTGTATGTGAACTGCTGTATAGAAAGTGAATTTGCTCTGTAAATTTTCACCCAAATCACAATAAAAAAAAAGAAAGGAAAATACCATGACCTGGGTTAGGTTCATGGAAGCCCTCAAAATAACATCTTTCTTTTTAACACTTTAAAGAGATCTTTGCAACATATTTCCCCAGTGCAATATGTCATTTGATTTCTTGATTGCTGCTTCTGTGGGCATTTATTATAGATCCAATTAAAATGAAATCCTTGACAAACTAAAAAAAAAAAAAATTTATCATGCAATATTCAATGTCATTTCTATCACCAAGGCCATATTTTCCAATTACCAATTCTTCTTCTTTGTTTCCAACTTTCATATACCAATCACCAGTAATTATCAATATATCTTGATTGCACATTTGGTCAACCTCAGACTGCAGAAGCTGGTATAAGTCTTCAATTTCTTTATCTTTGTTGTGGTATCTGGCCTTCTTTGTATGCATATGAATATCTTATCACTGATAGTTTCATCCTCCAGGATAAATTTTGAAATGTTGCTTTTGATGATGAATGTGACATCATTCCTCTTCAGTTTGTCATTCCTAGCACAGTACACCATATGATTTTCTGATTCAGAATGACTAGTACCAGTCCACTTCAGCTTATTAATATTTAGGATATCAATCTCTATACATTTGATTTCATTTTTTGATGACTTTCAGTTTTCCCAGATTCCTGCTATGTATATTGCATGATCCAATTACTAACGGGTGGCTGTAGCTATTTCTCATCATGTTGAATTGTGACACATCAGTAAATGAAGGTTCTGAAAGTTTTACTCCATGTGCATCATTAAAGTGGACTCTGCTTTGCTGAGGTAGCTTTACCTCAGTCGTATTTTGAGTGCCTTCCAACCTGAGAAGCTCACCCTCTGGCACTAGATCAATGTTCCTCTAGTATTCACAAAATGGCCGATTTTCCCAGAAGTAGTTCACCACATCCTTCTTCCACGTCTGTCCTCATCAGGAAGCTCTGCTGAAACTTGTCCACCACAGGTGACCCTGCTGGTATTTGAAACACTGGTGGCCTAGCTTCCAGCATCATAGCAACACTAAGTCCCCACTGTGCACCAAACTGAAATATATAACAACTTGTTAATATATATAATGACAACATGTGCATTATATATATATGAATTTGAATATATATAGAATAATAACTTGTGTTACATAATTGTATTATATATAAATAAAATGTATACACTAATAATTTATTAAATTGT
>NW_006922138.1:782589-785310 GCF_000298275.1 Orycteropus afer afer
TTAATACCAAATATGTGCAGGCCAGCAGATTCCTAGCTGCCAGGAGCAGGGGTGGGGTGGGGGAGAGGGTGTGCTAGGCAGGGGTAGCCAGAGGGATTCCTTGTGCATCTTGAGTGTGGTGGCAGTTACACATGAGTTCAAGTTGCACAGAATTGTCCACACGCGAACCAAGACGTGAACACTAGGGAACGCTGAGCAAGCCCTGTGGTCCAGCGAGCAGCCCTGTGCCAAGATCAGTTTCCTGGCTCCGACACTGTGCTGCGTTAACACAAGGACTCACCATCGGGATAAGCTGGAGAAGGGCGCTGAGACTTTGAGGACTGTTTCTGCAACTGCCTGTGAGTCTATAATTATTTCTAAATAGAAAAGGTTTAGAAAGTTAATATACAAAGAAGGAATGGTACTTTAGTTCCATCAAATTTTACTTTCAAATGAAGAATGCTAGCTTTGCCTGCAATAAATAAATCTGACCACAGAAAGTGCTGTCTGCTAAAAATAGTGATGAATAGGTAAGTGCTTTCAATTGAAGGCTCCAGTTCATTTATTTTCTTCCATATTTGTTTAAATTTGAGTTGGTTAGTTTAGCTTTTTTAGTTCTTAGGCTACCTGTAGTCAAGAAACTATTTGTTTATGACTCAGTGCCTGGGTGATGCAAATGGTTAACACACTTGGCTGATAACCAAACAGTTGGACACTCCAGTCCAACCACAGGCATCTCAGAAGAAAGACCTGGCAATCTACTTCTGGATAATTAAAAGGGGGGGAAAAAAAAAAACCTATTTAAACCCTAGAAACAATTCTACTCTAATGCACATGGGGTGACCATGAGTCGGAGTTAACTTGATGGCAGTTAGTAACTAAAACTTCAAGTTTTGGGGGCTCAGGTAGAAGGACATTTCAGGTTGGCCTCAGGTTTGTGATAAAAGGTGCTTGACGCTCTTTACTGGCTTGTGAACCCAGTTCTTACCGTTTTGGTGAGTTTGTGTCTTTGGATGTGGTGACGAGGTCTTCACACAGGTGTGATGAGCCCACACTTTGAGACCACTGAGCTTCACAGCAGTTGGGATGACTAGTCTGCTTCAAATGGACTGTCTACTTTTCGTGAAAAGAGTCTGACTTCCACGAATGGAGAGGTACCCAATTGCCAGCTCAAAGGGATGTAGTGGCACTTCTGGATTAGATGGTTTTGAGAGGAAGGCATAACCTGTGGAGAGAAGACAAGGCAACTGACAGACTGAAAATAGTGTTGTTGTTGTTTTTTAATTGTGATTTGGGTGAAAGTTTACAGAGCAAATTCATTTTCCATTCTACAGTTCATACACATTTTGTTTCATGACATTGATTGTAATTCCCATAACGTAACAGCTCTCTCCCCACTTCCTCATTGTGGTTGCTTTTCCCTGTGTCCTTCTGTCCTATGCATTCCTGCCCCCTGAGCTGTCTCCCTGTGCAAGCAGTGCCCTTCTGATCTCCCATCATTGATTGTTCTTAGGACGGCATCTCCCTGGTGTGATCGTTCACCTCATAGCCCTGTCTGTTGTTTGGCTGGAAGTTAAGCCCTGGGATTGAGTTCAATTCTAGGCCCAAATGGTGACTCAGGGCCATAGCCTTGGAGGTTTCTGATCTCTATCAGACTAGGAAGCATGGCCTGATTGATTTATTTTATTTTTTTATGACTTTGATTTTTGTCCCTCATTTTCCTCCCCCTCTATTAAGGATCTCCAATTTTGATTCCTTTCTGAGTGGTTGGCAGTTGTACCCAGCCACCATCTAGTTATTCTGGTCTCAGGGTCATGTAGGCTGAGGTACCCATGGCCCAGTTCTTCATTCTTCTTTGCTCCAGGGAGACCGATTATTGCATCTTAGATGGCCACTCACAAGCTTTTAAGACCCCAGTGGCTACTCACCGAAGTAGGGTATAGAACACTATTTTATGGGTAGTATGTTATGCGAATTGAGCTTGATGTCTACAACGACTGTGCTCCTGTGCCTGCACGGCCAGCAACTCACTCCCTTGGGGTGTTTTGTGTGGCTAAGATGTTATCATAATTCTACCCTCTGTTAGCTCCATTACATATATGGGCATTGTGATGTTGTTGTTGTTAGGTGCTGTTGAATCGGCTCTGACTCATAGCGAACCTATGTACAACCGAACACTGCCCCACCTGTGCCAGCCTCATAATCCTTGCTATACCCAAGCCCATCATTGCAGCCACTGTGTTACTCCATCTCATTGAACTTCTTCCTCTTTTTCACTGAAATCCACTTTATCAAGCATGGTATCCTTCTCCAGGGAATGGTTGCTTTTGACAACATAACCAAAGTAGGTCAGATGAAGTCTGGCCAATCTCGCTTCCAAGGAGCCTTCTGCTTCACTTCTTCCAGGACAGATTTGTTAGTTCTTTTGGCAGTCCATGATATTTTCCGTTCACACACATGTAGAAATATCCTCTGCCAAACCTATTTGTTGTTGTTGTTGTTGTTAAGTGCCATCGAGTCTTTTCCGACTCATAGCGACCCCATGCACAGCAGAACGAAACACTGCCCGATCCCACACCAGCCCCACAATCCCTGCTATATATCATCGCAGCCACCGTATCAATCCATCTCCTTGAAGGCCTCCCCCTCTTTTGTCGACCCTCCACCCTACCAAGCATGACATCCTTCTCCAGGGAATGGTCCCTTCTTACAACATGACCAAAATATGTGAGACGAAGTCTG
>NW_006922138.1:789764-792694 GCF_000298275.1 Orycteropus afer afer
GCAAACATTTCTTCATGTGTTTGTTGGCAGCCTGTGTGTCTTCTTTGGTGAAGTGTCTGTTCAGGTCTTCTGCCCATTTTTTAATTGGATTGCTTTTCTTTTTGATGTTGAGGTATTGGAATTTTCTATAAATTTTAGAGATATGTCCCTTGTCAGAAGTGTCATTGCCAACTATTTTTTGCCAGTTTCTTTTTATGCTCTTTTAGAGAAGTCTTTTGTAAAACTTTAATTTTAAAACAGAGTTGACAGTTTCAGTAGCTCATGTCTAATCTTTGTGGCTTATGTATATTTAAAATAATTCTTTGAGTAGTAAGAGTTAGAAAGTTTTTATAAAACAACCATATAAAATATTCTAAGTATAAAAAACAGTTGCCCTCAAGTCAATTCTGCCTTATATCAATGCTCATAACTCATTTGGCTACTAACTGAAAAGTTAGAGTTTGGAGTCCACCCAGAAATGCCTCAGAAGAAAGGGCTCGTGACTCACTTCTGAAAAATCAGCCTCAACAGCCCTATAGAGTACGGTTCTACTCTGACAGACATAGGGTGGCCCTTCTTCCAAGCCTGTAGATTTTTATGGCAGTAGTTTTTCTCATGTTCCTCCCATGGAGCAGCTGGGAGGTCTTACCCTCTGCACCACCATAGCTCCTTCTTCTAAGTATCCAGGCTCACTGCTGTCGAGTCAATTCAGTTCATAGCAAGCCCTTCTTGGGTTTGTGAGGTGGTAGCACTATGGAAGTAAATTGCCCAAACTTTCTTCTGAGGAGTGGCTGGTGTGTGTTGGATCACCAGACTTCTGGTTAGCAATCAAGTGCCTTAGGCACTACACTACCAGAGCTCCTATTTCTAAGTATAGTACCATAAAATTTCAGTAGTCAGTTCTTCTCTAATGCCAACATGACTTCTGGAGTTGAAATTCTCTGTTTATCACCATTCACAGTCACCTTGAGCAAACTTTCACTGCTGGAGGGTGTACTCCCTCAGGGCAAGTCTGTCAGCTTACTTTCTCTGCATTCCCAGCCCCTGGCAAAATTCCAGGCACTTACTGCAGCTTCTGTCCATGCTGAGTGTTTGCCAACTTGGTTATGTGACCCTCAGAATACGAGCAGGCCTAACACAACCACGCTGCTTGTCCCACAGAAACCTTGCTCTTGAATAAGAGATGAAGAAGACTTTACTGATGGCTCAGAGAGGCACCACGGTCCAAAATTATCCACTCTCAACTTACAAAAAAGAAAACCAAACTCACTGCTGTCAAGTTGGTTCTGACAACGAGATATCCCTGAGAAGTGAGTGTCATAAACACAACCACGGAGGGGACCTGGCTCTCCAGCACAGAACTGAAAGCCATCTGTGCATCTGAGCTGTGTTCCTCACCGAACCCCCTGCTGGAGCAAATTTCTTCCACAAGGTGCATGGCCTGCCAGCTAATTAAAATGGGAGTTTCCGATACTCTCTCTGCTCTCTGGATGGCACAGAGATGCAGGGAAGCCCTTCCCTCTCTGCTGGAGTCCTGTGAAGTTCAGGTGAAGCCACCTGAAGAGTTTTATGAAGCTGTGGCTGTGAAGAGGGACGTGCCCATCAGCTTTAGAAAGGAGAAGGAAAATTAGAGCTGATTTCTCATATCTCATCTCTGTGCGGTGACACTGACAGACTGACTCCTTAGATTCGGGGTGACCTTTAGAGACCACAGCTCTCTGCTGCATCTGGGCATGGGGTCCCAGTGGAGGATGACTGCTCCTGGGCTTCATGGAAGAGGCAATTAGGCATTTGGCATGGATGTTGGTGAAGCTTGCATTACCTGACGGGTGTAACTGGTGTTAATAAATTATCCGTATGAAAAATGTTGAATTGACAAATCTTGTGCTATATATACTTTTCACAAATCACAACCACAAAGAGAATATGAGTGCTTCTTTTCTGGATAACAACATGCTCTTGCAAAGAAGGGGTGCAGGTTAGAACCAGTACACAATTTGCACTGTTTCCAGTACTTCCTTACATACAAATATGTAGAAATATATTCTCAACCAGTGGCTGACTACCATGCCTTCAGCACTGAGGATGTCTGGATTAGAATGGGGACATATCACAATGGGAGGTGCTGGTCGAAGACTTCCTTCTCTGGATCTCAGAGTGCTGCTGTGGCCATGGGACCACCAAAGACTCATCTTGGACCATCCATGTCATCCTAGAGTAGACAGGAACAAAGCTTCAGAAGTGAGCCATACACAGAACAAGGGGCCGCTGTGACCTGCCACCTCCTTCCTCATCTTGGTGTGCTTACTGAGTCCAACAAGATAAGGTAAGGTAAGGATGAATCTGAAGGTGCCACAGGTGGTCAAACACCAGTTCCCAGAACAGCTGCCAACTGACACAGGTGTACAGGGTAGAGCTGAGTCCTCAGGTGAGGAGTAGGGGCCAGGAAGCCAGGAGGGTCCCAGCCAAGAGATGGGTTTGGGGCAGCACATCCATGCCCAACAAGACTGAATATAAATAGGAAGCTGAGGCTGAGGATTAGTCTTGAAGAATTGACTGATGGTTAGGGTTCATTCCAGTTCACTTAATGCAGAAACTCTGTTAGATTGAAAACTTAGCTCTGGACAAGTCAGTTCCCATCTCTGACCTCCATAAGCTCATACTCCAGGGGCAGCAATCAGTGAATCACAGAGGAGCAGGGATGGATTTTGATATGTGGAGTCTTAATGTTGTGTTATTGTTGTTGTTAAGTGCCGTCGAGTTGTTTCCGACTCATAGCGACCCCATGCACAACAGAACGAAACACTGCCTGATCCCGCGCCAGCCCCACAATCCCTGCTATACTTGAGCCCATCATTGCAGCCACCGTGTCAATCCATCTCGTTGAAGGACTCCCCCTCTTTCGTTGACCCTCCACCCTACCAAGCATGACATCCTTCTTCAGGGAATGG
>NW_006922138.1:795849-796802 GCF_000298275.1 Orycteropus afer afer
GCATAAATAAATAAATAAGTGCTTCAAGTGTTCTTCATTTTCAGCAAGTAAATTTGTGTCATCTGCATGTCGCAGGTTGTTGATGAGTCTTCCTCCAATTCTGATGTCACATTCTTCTTCATATAGTCCAGCTTCTCTGTTTAATTGCTCAGCATACAGATTGAATAAGTATGGTGAATGATTACAGCCCTGACCCTCCCTCCCTGATTTCAAATCATGCAGTATCCCCTTGTTCTCTTTGAACAACAGTCTCCTGGTCTACATGCAGGCTCCTCATGAGAACAATTAAGTGTTCTGGAATTCCCATTCTTCTCAATGTTATCCATAATTTGTTAAGATCCACACAAATGAATGCTTTTGAACAGTCAATAAAACATAAGTAAATATCTTTCTGGTATTCTTTGCTTTCAGCCAAGATCCATCTGACATCAACAATGATAACCCTCATGCTATAGCTATAACACAGGAGTTCCGGTGGCACAGTGCCTAAGACATTTGACTGCTAACCAGAAGGCTGGTGGTTCAGACCCACCAACCACGCCTTGTAAGGAAGATTTGGCAATCTACTTCCATAGAGATACCACCTCAAAAATCCAAGGAGGGGTTGCTATGAGTGGGATCCTACTAGACGGGTGGTGAGTTTTTTTTTTTTTTTTTTTTTTAAATAGGTATAGCACATGTAAATGATTCTGATTACACTGTATTTGCATAAGTCTCAGAAATTTCACAAACATTCTCTCTTAAGATCTTGATATTTATTCTGTGATTTTTCATGATATGTTATATTACCTATTGATTATTATCTATTGATAACAATATTATCTATTATTATATTATCTATTGAAGTGTAAAACATAGTAAAAAAATTTGGTTGCTTAAAACAAGGCATATTTATTATGGCCAACTGACTGGAAGAGATCCATATTTGTGCCCATTCCAAAGAAAGGTGATCC
>NW_006922138.1:797928-799138 GCF_000298275.1 Orycteropus afer afer
AGGGGGAGGCCTTCAAGGAGATGGATTGATACGGTGGCTGTGATGATGGGCTCAAGTATAGCAGGGATTGTGGGGCTGGCGTGGGATCGGGCAGTGTTTTGTTCTGCTGTGCATGGGGTCGCTATGAGTCGGAAATGACTCGATGGCACTTAACAACAACAACAACAACATATTTATTATCTCACAGTTTCTTTAGATGAGAAATTAGGGAGTGGTTTCATGGAGTGGTTCTGATTCAGGGTCTCTCATGATGTTGCAGTCGGGATGTTGGCTATGCTACAATCATCTGAAGGCTGGACTGGATCTAAAATAGTCACTTCCATGACTAGACTAGAGACCACAGTTCCTCACTAGCTGTTGGAGGAAGCCTTAAGTTTCATTCCTGAGATTTCTCCTTAGGGCTACTTGAGTGTCCTCACAAAGTAGCAGCTGGCCTCCCCCAGAGCAATTTATTCAAGAGAGAGTGCAAGTAGGAAACTTCCTTTAAATACCTCATCTCAGAAGACACACACCATCACTGATGTAATGTTTTATTGCTTAGAAGCACACCATGGAGTACAGGACAAACTCAAGTGGAAGACTTATATATTTTGTGGAAGTTCACCTAATTTTGAGAAATATAGGACTGAACCAACTAGTTCCCATCAAGTTGACTCTGACTCATGGTGATCCCATGCATGTCTGAGTAGAAATATGCTCCCTAGGGGTTTCAATGGTGCATTTTTCAGAGTAGGTTGCCAGGCCTTTCTTCTGAGGCAACTCTGAGGGGACACAAATGGCCAACTTTTTGGTCAGCCATGAAACACTCAAACATTTCTGTTACCTAGGCATTCCAGTAGATATCTTTTAAAAGCAGCACTTTTATTTTTAAATCCCAGTCAACAGATTGATCAACAGATGCTCAGAAAAATTACCCAGTTTGACTGAAGTCACATGGTAGTAACAGATCACCATGGCTTGGGATTCTTGTCTATTGTCTATTTCCACCACTTGTCTATCAGTTTGTTGCACTGTGGTAGCTTCTGTGTTGTTGGGAGGCTGGAGGCTATGCCACTGGTATTTCAAATACCAGCAAAGTTACCCATGGTGGACAAGGTTCATTGGAGCGTCCAAGCTAAGAAAGACTCAGAAGAAGGAAGAGGCCATCCACTTCTCAAAGAATTGGCCAATGAAAACCTTATGCATAGCAGTGAAGCACTGTCTGATACAT
>NW_006922138.1:800558-805051 GCF_000298275.1 Orycteropus afer afer
TTCTCAGCTGAAATCAAAGAATACTAGAAAGATGTTTTCCTGTGTTTTATTGACTATGCAAAGGCATGTGACTCAGTGAATCATAACAAATTATGGATAACATTGAGAAGAAAGGGAATTACAGAACACTTAATTCTGCTCATGAGGAACCTGTACATAGACCAAGAGGCTGTGGTTTGAACAGAATGAGGGAATGTTGCAGGTTTAAAATCAGGAAAAGTGTGCATCAGGATTGTATCCTTCACCATACTTATTCAATCTGTATGTTGAGCAAATAATCTGAGAAACTAGACTATATGAAGAAGAACACTGCATTAGGATTGGAGGAAGACTCTAACAATTTATGACATGCAGATGACACAACCTTGCTTGCTGCACGTGAAGATGACTTGAAGCACTTACTAATGAAGATCAAAGACTATTGTCTTCAGTATGGATTACACCTCAACATAAATAAAACAAAAATCCTCACATGGGAACCAGTAAGCAACATCATGATAAAAGGAGAAAAGACTGAACTTGTCAGGGATTTCATATTACTTGGATCCACAATCAACACTCTTCGAAGCAGCAGTCACGAAATCAGATGCTGTACTGTACTAGGCAAATCTGCTACAAAAGACCCCTTTAAAGTGTTGAAGAACAATGATGTCTCTTTAAAGACTAAGGTGAGCCTACTCCAAGCCATGGCATTTTCAGTAGCCTCATATACATGTGAGAGCTGGACAATGAATAAGGAGGCTGAAGAATTGATGCCTTTGAGCTGTGGTGTTGGCAGAGAATACAGAAAGTACCACGGGCGGCCAGAAGACCAAACCAATCTGTCCTGGAGGAAGTGCAGCTGGAATGCTCCTTGGAAGTGAGAATGCTAGATTTGGTCTCACCCACTTTGGTCATGCAGTCAGAAGGGACCAGTCCCTGGAGAAGCCTATCTTTCTTGGTAAAGTGGAGGGTCAGAGAAAAAGGTGAAGACCTTAACAAGACGGATTGACACAATGGCTGCAACGATGGGCTCAAGCAGTTAAGGATTGTGAGGGTGGCACAGGACAGGGCAGCGTTTTGTTCCGTTGGATGCAGGGTCACTATGACTCGGAATCTGCTCGATGGCACCTAACAACCTAATAACAGGTTATTGGTCCAGTTGTGAGGAATTTTGTTTTCTCTATGTTAAGATGTAATCCATACTGAAGACTGTAGTCTTTGACCTTCATCAGTAATTCCTTCAAGTCCTCTTCGCTTTCGACAAGCAAGGTTGTGTCATCTGCATAGTGCAGATTGTTAGTGAGTCTTCCTCTAATCCTGATGCCACATTCTTCTTCATATGGTCCAGCTTCTTGGATTATTTGCTCAGCATACAGATTGAATAAATGCAGTGAAATGATATGACCCTGATACACACCTTTCCTGATTTTAAAACATGCAGTATCATCTTGTTCTCTTTTATTGCCTCTTGGTCCATGTCCAGGTTCCTAATAAGCACAGTTAAGTGTTCTGAAATTCCTATTCTTTACAATGTTATCCATAATTTGTTATGAGCTACACAGGCAAATGCCTTTGCATAGAGAATAAAACACAGGTAAACAGCTTTCTGCTATTCTCTGCTTTCAGCCAAGTTTCATCTGACATCAGCAATGATATACCTCATTCCACATGCTTTTCTGAATCCAGCTTGAATTTCTGACATTTCTCTATTTACTGCTCCAACTGTTTTTGAATTACTTTCAGCAAAATTTTACTTGCATGTGATATTGATCTTGTTTGATAATTTTTGCATTCCTTTGGGTCACATTTCTTTGGAGTGGACACAAATATGGATCTCTTGCAGTTGGTTGGCAAGGTATTTGACTTCCAAGTTTCTTGGTTTAGACAAGTGAGTGCTTCCAGTGTCGCATCTGTCTGTTGAAACACGTCAATTGGTGTTTGGTCGATTCCTGGAGCCTTGTTTTTCCCCAATTCCTTCAATGTAGCTTGGACTTCTTCTTTCACTATTACTGGTTCTTGAAATGGTTGACTGCCAATCAATTCTCTTTGGTACAATCACTCTGAATTTCTTCCATCTTTCTTTGATGTTTCCTGTGTTGTTCATTATTTTGCCATCAAATTCTTCAATGTAACAACCCAATGTTTGAATTTTTTTCTTCCATTATTTCAGCTTCAGAGATGATGAGCATGTTTTTCCCTTTTGGTTTTCTAACTCTAGTTCTTTGCACATTTCATTATAATATTTACTTTATCTTCTTGAGCCACCCTTTGTAATCTTCCTTTCAGCTCTTTTACTTCATTATTTCTTCCATTTGCTTGATCTACTCTTTGTTCAGTAGCAAGATTCAGTCTCTTCTGACATCCGTTTTAGTCTCTTTTTTTTTTTTCCTTCCTTGTGTTTTTAATGATGCTTTGCTTTCTCCATGCATGATGTCCTTGACATCAAGCCACAACTCCTCTGGTCTTAGGTCATTGGTTTTCAATGTGCCAAATCAATTCTTAAAAATGTCTCTAAATCCAGTTGGGATATAATAAAGGTTGTCTTTTGGCTCTCATTGACTTGTTTTAATTTTCTTATACTTGAATTTGTATATGAGCAGTTGATGGTCTGTTCCACAGTCAGACTCTGGCCTTGTTTTGATGGATGATATTGAGCTTCTTTAGCTCCTCTTTCCACAGATGCAGTAGATCTGATTCTCGTGTATTCCATCTGGCTAGGTCCATGTGTATAGTCACAGTTTATCTTATTAACAGAAGGTAATTGTATTGAATAAGTGGTTGGTCTTGCAAAATTTTATCATGTGATCTCTGGCATTTTTATCACCAAGGCCATATTCCCCAACTACTGATTCTCTGTTTCTAGTTTTCACATTCCAATTACCAGTAATCATCAGTGCATCTTGATTGCATATTTGATCAATTTCAAATTGCAGGAATTGGTAAAACACCTCAATTTCTTCATCTTTCACTTTAGTGGTTGGTGTGTAAATTAGAATAATGGCCTCATGAACTAATTCCTTGTATGTCTATGGATATTATCCTATCACCTACAGCATTATTCTTCAGGATAGATCTTGAAATGTTCTTTTTGACTGTGAATGCAACACCATCACTCTTCAGTTTGTCATTACCAGCATGGTAGACCATATTAAAGTCTGATTCAAAATGGCCAACACCAATGTGTTTCAGCTCACTAATGCCTAGGTTATTGATATTTATATATTTCACTACATATTTTATTATTTCTAATTTTCCTAGATTCAAACTTTGTCCATTCCATGTTCTAATTATTAATGAATGTCTGCAGCTCTTCCCATTTTGCTGTCATGCCATCGGTGATAGCTGGAGCTGTGTGCCAGCTTGGCTGGACCACACACAGTTCTGTGTGGTTTAAGCAATTGTGATGTGGGTTGTTCCAAGGATGGGATCAAATGTGTATGTTTTGAGCAACTAATCCTTTCAAAGGGAGGTTCCCTAGGGCTGTGGCCTGCTTCCAGTATATTTATGAAAATCCTGGGAAAAGAGACACTCTTCTGTGGATCGAGATTCTGTCATGCTGCCTACAACTGTCCATGAGCAAACAATCTACCATTTGGCCTGGAGATCTTGGATTCCTCATTCGTTGGAGTCAATAGCCAGTATGCTGCCTGCCAACCTTGAGCTCGTCAGCCCCTAAAGCTGCATGAGTAGGGAAAAGCCTCCAGCTTGATGTTTGATCCAAGAACTTGAGACTTGCCAGCTTGTATAAGTGTGTGAGCCATTTTCTTAAGATAAATTTCTCTCCACCCTCCCCCCTCTCTCTTTCTCTCTCTCTCTCAGCTTTACAGATTTTACTTCTCTAGAGAACCCTGTCTAACACATTTGGTACTGGGAGTGTGGTGCTGCTCTGACAGATACCTAAAATATGGAAACAGCAGTGGAGTGTGTCCTTGACCCAAGACCCTGGCAGAGAGACCCCGGCATATGGCATAAGAGACAGTAGGAGCAGAGCAACGAGACTGGCTGAGAGACACTGGCAGAGAGACCAGTATGAAAGACGGCAGAAGCAGAGCCCAGAAACCAGCATTAAACAGCAACAGGCTTACCAGCCCCTGAAGGAGAAAACAGGGTGCCATTGCAGGTGTCTTACTGGCAGAGTGGCTTGCCTTTGGGCATTAATTAGTAAAATAGACTAGCTTGAAATGGAGTAGCAGGCTGGCCGGCCCATGGAGCAAAACAGCTGAGTGCTTTTTGGGCAGGAAGATTTCCTGCAGAGTGGGTTGCCTTTGGCATTAATTGGCAGAAGCAGAGAGGCCAAGGAAATGGAAAGAAGAGCTGCCTCAGCCTGAAAGGGGAGCACCATGGCCTTTGGGGGTGGAACCACCACAGCCCCCTAGGTTTCAAAGAGCCAGGCCTTCACCAACTTGGTTCTGGAGTGTGGGGCTGCTTGTTCATGTGAGCTCGTGGTATAGAGCCATAGCTGCTGTCCAAGAGTGAGGGGGCAGGGCTGCCATGCCCAAAAGGCAGAAGAC
>NW_006922138.1:805571-807530 GCF_000298275.1 Orycteropus afer afer
GCCTTGGGCTTGTTAGCCTCAGCATCCAGTAGCTGCCTGAGTGAAGAAAAGCTTCTAGCTCCATTGGGCTGGGAGCAAGAGGCAGAGCTGAAGCCCAAGGTCGAAGGGCTTTCACGCAACCCCTAAAGCCTGGCACTTTGAACTTGGATTTAAAGTCTCCAAACTGTGAGAGAATAGACCAGAACACCACGTCAGCAAACCAAGGTCCCAAAAGCTTCACGCCATCCACATCATTAAGGCTGACTCTCCTTTGAGCAGGTAGCTCTTCTCCAGTCATATTTTAAGTGCCTTCCAACCTGAGGGGTTCGTCTTGTGGCACTAATCAGACAATGCTTCTCTGCTATTCGTAATGTTTTCAGTGGACGATTTTTTCAGAAGCAGACTGCATGTCCTTTTTCCTAGTTAGTCCATATCTGGAAGCTCTGCTGAAACTTGTCTGTGACAGGTGATCCTGCTGGTGTTTGCAATACCAGTGACATAGCTTCCAGCCTCACGTCTGCTCCCAAGCCACCACAACACAACAAACTGACAGATGAGTGGTGCTCTGCAAAGATCAAAGCCAAGAGAATCCTGTGGAGCAGATCTGTTCTGTAACACACAGGGACCTACGAGTCAGGATTGACATTGAGCCAGGAGGTATCTAATAAGAAAAGTTCATTATTAGTGTGGCCTCTGCAAGTTTAACATTATCCTCTGTTTCTTCTGAGAGGTAAGAATTCCTTCCCTCTGATCTGAATCTCAGTGCTGGTTCATAATCTCTTGAGAATAATAGTTGACCTACATGACAGTTTCCTCTCCTTAAAAGAGTTTTCTCTGCAAAACTGCAGAGTCAGATTCATGCTCATGACAAGAGATACATATTTCTCTTTTATTGGGAAGATGGAGCTACTTATAGCCATTTTCCAGCGAACTACCAAATGCCTTGCAGTTTTGTACCACAAATCCAGTTGATTTACTATGCAATCTAGTGCTGACAAGCACAGGAGACAGAACTGAGGACTAGGATGATTTGCCTCACTAGGTTTCCTGCTTCCTGTGGTTGCAACTGTGATGGGACCATTCAGGCAAACAAAGTCCCTCTTGGGACAACTTTCTTTAGGTTATTCTATTCATGTACCCAACCTGGTCAGTAGCAGGTTGTTTGTCTTTGGAGTTATTTGTCTTTGGGGGTTAGAAACATTACATATAAATTTACAGACATTTTAATACACACATAAAAAATACACATATCATAAAAAAGGGATAATCTTAAGGACAGTTTGTTGTAACTCAAATATGTCAAGTCAAGGACTCCCTGTCCTTCCACAAATCAGTCAGTGAAAACCCTATGGCTCACAGTAGCCTAATGCATGACTGATGGTGGACAGTGCAGGACAGGGCAGCACTCCGTCCTGTTGTGCTGGGCTCACTGAGTCAGGGACCGATTTGATGGTAGGTAACAACAACTTGCCTATTTATGTCCATAGCTATATAATTGTGCTTTCATGCAACAATGGGTAAATAATATGCAACCCTGCCCTGATATTAACTTCCAAGTTCCAAAACCAGAGTTGGCTAAGACACATGCTTTTGAATTTGCCTTTCACACTCAGATTCCACTGAGCCACATCTTCATGCTTCTGACTGTTTTTGTCATGTGCTAGCCTAGGACAAAAGACGTCTCAGCCAAGCTCCTCTAGAAAGAAAGAGCTTTTTCAGAAACACAGAGATAAAGATTAAAGTGTTAATATTCACTTAGGAGTGCAAACCCATGGAAGTGAGGGTGAAGGAAAAAGGCACGAGAGAGGAGGAAAGAGGCAAGGCACTGTGAGGGTTGTAATTGGCTACTTCTTGACAACAACCTCCATATTCACTCAACATATAGGACTTCTCCAGAAGAGCACGAAGAGTGACTTCCCCATGGTAAAGGAAACGGAGGTGACTTTTGTGTTCGGTGCTCTCATGTCTTCCATCAGTTAT
>NW_006922138.1:808750-812295 GCF_000298275.1 Orycteropus afer afer
TGTCCCCTTGTTCCATTTGAACAACAGCCTCCTGGTCAAGGTACAGGTTCCTCATGAGTACAATCAAGTGTTTGGGAATTCCCATTCTTCTCAATGTCCAAAGTTTAGGTTGTCAAAAAGAGCCTTTATTGATTCCTGTTTATGGAGTTTTGTTTTCTTCTCAAAGTGTCACCAAATGCTCATCCCCAGATGTCTATTACATTTAAATGACTTCTCCTTAACGTTTTCCTAATCTCAAGATTTTAAGATTTTTCACTAGATTTTAAGTCCTTCAGAGGCAGAGATCGCATCTCCTTCTTATTCCCCCAGTGCTTGGAATGGAGTATGAGCATCAGATACGCTTGTTGAATAGATGAGTACAAATAGTGCTCTCTGCTGTCTCTATATTTGGTTTCATCCCTGGGGACTTCACCCCAAAGAACTCCACACCTTGTCATGTTACAATGGCTTCCCTGATGTCCTAATACTTTGAGCAAGAAGACTAACCCCCTCACTGAAGCCCATGCAAAATAGTTTCTCCTTGTTGGGGCAGTGGACTACCTCTACACCTCCCAAGCATAGGCCTTGGGCCCAGAACATTCTCTGATAAGGAGGCTAGAGAGTGGGTCTCTCTCCTAGTTCCTCCTCCTTATCACAGAATCCTTTCCCCTGCTCTGGGCACACAGCAACTTTCTCTGTCTCTCACACGTGTACAAGCACCATATGGCACCTGACCAACCCTATTTCTGTATCTGTTTCTGGTGGAGAGAGAACAGGGTATGTCTACTAGGGCATAAGGGGGGTGAAAGTAGACCCTGCCCATCATCGGCCATGTGCCAGGAAGGTCCTGCTAACCATGGAGATGAATGCTCATTGGTGAAGCTGATCTCACTTCATCTCTATATGAGGAAAATGTTTCCATGCACTGATGGAGTGTGTGTGTGTGTATGTGTACGAATGAGTGTGTGTGTAAGGACTTTTACTGGTCATAGTGAACCCTGTCATGACACTCCTAATGCAGAAATGTGGACATGACTATATTTAAAATGGTTTTAAACAACTTCCCCAGAAGAAACAGTCTGCTGCTTACCATGGTGGATAGTAACTACAGCTACTATCACTGTCGATTGGAATCCAAGAATTCTGCTAAGTACTTAACATTGCTGTTGTTGTTAGCTGCTGTCAAGTTGACCCCCAACTCATGGTGACCTATATGTTAAAGAGCAGAACTACTCCCTAGGGTTTTCTTGGCTATAAGCTTTATTGAAGTGGTTTCCAAGGGATTCTTCTGCAGAGCCACTGGGTGGATTTGACCCACAAACCTCTGGGTTAGCAGCCAATTGCAAGTTGCTTGTGCCAGCCAAGTTCCTTAGTACTTAACAAGAGTGGTAAAAAGTATTCCTCAAAGTCACCATAGGAGAAAGGTATCCTTTGTCCATTTTATACATGAGGAAATTGAGGTGGGGGGCTGTTAAATAACTTAACTTGCTTAGTAAACAATAAGCTTCACACAGCACACAGGTGTTCAAGGCTGTGCTTTGAATCCAGCCATGTCTGATTCCAAATTTGTGCTAACAACCATTTCTTTGCACTGTCTGTCATGTTTTTCTTGTTAGGTGCCGTCAGGTTTGTTCTCATACTGACCCGATGTACAACAGAATGAAACGGTGCCTGGTCCTGCATCATGGCCACCATCATTGCTCTGTTTGAGCCCATTGTCGCAGCCACTGTGTCAATCCATCACCTTGAGGGTCTTCCTCTTTTTCACTGACCTTCTACTTTATAAACTGTGATATCCTTCTCCATGGATTGGTCCCTCCTGATCACATGTCCAAAGTATGAGACACTAAGTCTCACCACCCTCTGTTCTAAGGAGCATTCTGGCCCACACTTCTTCCAAGACAGATTCGTTCATTCTTCTAGAAGTCCATGGCATATTCACTCTTCTTTCACAACAGCATAATTCAAATACATTGTTTCCTCTTTGCCATGTATTATAAAAGAAATAACCATTAGTCTATAGCAGTGGTTCCCAATTTGGGCATTTTTGACAACCAGGGGACATTTATCCATGTCTGGAGACATAGTTGGTTGTCACAACTGGGGATGGGTGCTACTAGCACCTTTTTGGGTAGAGGCCAAAGATGCTGATAAACACCCTACAATGCACAGGACTGTTCTGCCACTTCTCCTTAACAAGGGATTATCAGGCCCCTGAGGTCAATTGCGCTGAGGTTGGCCGAGCCAGTCAACGGGCTTGTTCTCCTTGATGACAGGTGCAAACAAAAAATCCCAGTCCAAGAAGGTACGCAGTTTAAAGGTTATCTAGCTTGCTTTAAATTTTATATACAAGTTCCCCTTGATTGACAAGAATAGCAGTTGTAAACTGTACCTTGCATGCAAATTATTTCCAGGATACAATTTATTTTTGTTGTTGTAATTTCTTATTGGGTTACTGCTGGTTTGGTTTTCTCCTTTATCTAATGGAATTCACTATTGTTCTTTAAATATAAATCGACACACATTGTTCTATCTTTGTCACTTTGAGAACAGCAAGCAATTATTGGTTGACTACCAATTACATCATTAACACATTAGGAGGGTGGTGGCATATTAGAAATTTGGGAGAGCAACTGAGGATGGTGCAGACACCAAAGGCTCCTGGGGAAGCTGGTACTTGAACAGAGATAACAAAGACTGTTGTTGGTTGCCCTCTAATTCATCTCCTACTAGGACGACATTCTGTATAACAGAATGGAAGGCTGAGTGCTCTTACACATCTTCATAATCATTGATGTGTTTGAGCCCATTGTAGCAGCGATTGTGTCACTTCATCTCATGGAAGCTTTCTCTAATTTTTACCAACAATATTGTCCTTTTCTAGTGATTGGACTTTTCTGATGATGTGTTCAAAGTAAGTGTGTCAGAGTCTTGCCATCCTTGCTTGTAAGGAACATTCTGGTTCTATTCATTCTAAGGCTGATCTGCTCCTTCTTCTGGCCACGGTATATCCAATACTTCTCACTGATATCACAGTTTGAATGCATGAAGCAAAGGCAAGATTTGGATAATCAGTTGTTGCTGTTAGTTGCTGTCAAGTTGACTCTGACTCATGGAGACCCCGTGTGTGCCAAGAACTGTCCACAGGATTTCTAAGGTTGTGATCTCTTTGAAGTGAGTCATCAGGCCTGTCTTCTGAGGAACTTCTAGGGGGGTTCAATCACTAGCTGGTAATTGAGTGCTTAGCCATTTGCACCACCCAGGGACTCCAATCAGAAGGCATGGCATTACAGGGGAGGGGAGCACTTACAGGAAGTAGATGAGAAGACTGCAGGCCATCCGAAAGCTGTCCAAGGTCAAGTGAAGGGCATGACAATGAAATGTTAAATAAGGGTGAGGCAGAGTCTGAGAATTGCAGACATTTTTGAAAATCAGTTAAGTTTGTGTGTCAGTTTGGCTGGGCCTGGTTGACTGACTGGGCAGATGGATGTAGTATTCCCCATGATGAGACTGGTAACCAACTCCATGGTGGGATCTACCACAAACACTTGAGAAGCTGCCTTAGG
>NW_006922138.1:813220-821147 GCF_000298275.1 Orycteropus afer afer
AACTTGGACTTAAAGCTTCCAAACTGTAAGAGAATAAACTCCTGTTTGTTAGAGCCATCCCATTTGTGATATATTTTTGTCAGAGCAGCACTAGGTAACCAGAACACAGACTCAACACTATTCCTGGCTCAATGCACAGTTACATTCCTGGTTGTCTTTTCTTCCTGGCATCAGGCCCCTTGGAGAGCAGATGTGTTTTCTACCACTGGCAGCCCCCACCTGGTGGTGTCCACCTTGAGGTGTGTCTGCAGTGGGCCTGCTTCTCCAGACCTTGGGCATTGTTGCTCTGTTCCTCTCACCAACACAACAGGAGCCCTGCTGCTTCTGGGAAGTTTTCATTGTTAATTGCAGAGAGGAAACACACAGGAGATATTTTAATACCTAAAGTAGCTAATACAGTTCTTTCATTTTGACCATCTGTTCTATAGTTCTAACAAAAGACTCCGGAATACAAAAGCCTGCTCTCCTTAGCCTTGGAAGTGAAGCTGGCATTCTCAAAAATATCCTCACCCTTCTGATCACACTTGCTGAAGCCTTGCTGGATCTTTTGCAAAATGGAATCCCCTCCCCACAGGAAGACCTAAATACCATGCCCCCAACGCACCCCTTATACTGCATGATGAGTTTCCAGGCCTTTGGGTACCTGTGTGTCTGAGGACGCATCACACACTAAATGAAAATTGAAGCCTGCCCCACAGAAATGCTGATCCTCTGAGAAGTGCACCTCTGGGGGATTTTCCTCAAGGGAAGATAAAGATTCATACCAGACTAACCTTTCCTCACTACCTTTTATAAACCAGGCTCTGAGTTTAGCACATGAGCATATGTTAACTTCTGCAGTGCTCTGTGAAATGGTCAGTTACTATTATGCTCATTTAAAAAATTGTCTAAGGAATATTAGTTGGTAGCTAAATTAAATACCTGTCTTTAAAATGCATTCTAATCACTTAATCATTATTTGTTTTGAATCTGTAGGCAACTCACAGTCATTAACCATAGTTAGAGAGCTGCCGTTGAGTTGACTCTGACTCACAATGACCCTGTGTGCAACAGAACGAAACTTCCCCTGAGCTTACATCATCCTCACTTGTCAGCATGTTTGTGGCTGCTGAGCCAATCCATCTCCCTGAGGGTGTGCCTCACGCTCACTGACCCTCTGCTTCCCCACAGATGATGTTCTCCTCCAGGGATTGATCCCCCTTGATGACATGTCCAGAGCAAGGCTGTTGGACAATGTTCAGTGTGATCTGTAAGTTCTCAGGCCGATTCTCAGAAACCTATCACCAGCCTTTCTCCCAGGTCTGTATTCATCTGGAAGATCCACTGATACCTGTCCACCACAGGGAGCCTGTTGGTATTTGAAATAATGGCGTCACAGTTTCCAACATCACAGCAACGTGCAGTCACAGTTCAACAAGCTGATAGACAAGTAGACAAGGGGAGGGTAATGTGAAAAGTGTCTCTTTTCATCTTTGCTCATCTGGAAGTTTTTTTTTGTTGTTGTTGTTTTTCAACAGTTTCACCATGATATGCTTGCAGCATAGTTTTCAGAACATTCTTTGAACAGTTAACCTCTTCCTGCCCGTGGTTTCTCACCAACTTCTGTCTTTTCTGGAGCTTTGGAGAGTTCTGCTACCCATCACACAGGTATTTTAAGGGGTGTTATGCTCAAGAGAAAGAACCCTGGTCATGCAGTGGTTAAGCTCCTGATTGCTAACTGAGAGTCTGCTGGTTCAAACTCACTACCTGCTGCAAGGGAGAAAAGTGTGTCAGTCTGCTTCTGCAAAGATTTCAGCCTTGGAACACTATAGGGCAGTTCTACTCTGCCCTATAGAGTTGGTATGAGTCAGAACCAACTTGATGGTAACAGGGGATGTTCAGAAGCTTTTCCTTCCATTCAAATAATATGTTAAAGAATCACTGTCATGTTTGTGATAATTTAATGAGCAATTCAAATCAATAGCATCAGCCTTCCAACTATGTAAGGAAAAGGTTAATTGAAATGTGGAGACACAGAAAAAAACATTTAATAAACACAAGTAAACTCAACCTTCATGCATCCAGATATCTTCCCCCAAGAGAGGAGACAAGTCGTTCACAGGAACCACCCAGCAGCCCCTAAGCTTAGGTGCTCCTTGCTCCTTCCAATCGCATTTTTCTGTCACTAGCATCTAATAGCTCAGTCAAGGACCCAAAGAAAATCCTACATGAAAGAAGGAGAGACTTCCCACAGCGAGGGGTCAATAGCTCTTGCTATTGATATCTGATAGCTCTTGCTGTCAGATCTGTCTTGGAGAGGGCCAGCTGTGTTTCTGTATTACTCCTGACTGTTTTCTCCAAATTGTCAAGTTTCTTCAGTGTTTTGAACGTTGTTGTCTCCTCCTACCTGTCATATTTTCCTTTGATTTTTCTATCCATCTTCTTTTGTGTTCAAGTTTCATCATCTGTCTAATAGTTTCTTTTCACTAAAGTGGGTTTCAATGTGCTTCACTATCAGAATTGAATTAGGGGTTTGTTTGGTTGTAATTCTTTTCAGGCTTTTTGCTACTTTTCTTCCAACTTTCTCAGCATTTTTCTTATTCTTATATCTTTTCAGGGGAGATGTTATCAAGAGGGAATATTATGAACAGGCCTTTCAATAGTAGCTTTTTAAAAATTTACCTCTCAGATATGAATCAAGATGCCAGTAATCGGAAATACAGAGTTTGATCAGATTTGACAAAATTATAAAGTAGAATATTTCAATTTTGCTTTAACTATGCTAAAGCATTGAGGAAGAAAATGAAGTCATCATGGCGTTCATTTTGCTCGAATCAACAATCAATGTCCAAGGAAGCAGTAATCAAGAAATCAAACAATATATCACACTGGGAAAATTTACTGCAAAAGATCTCATTAAAGTTTTAAAAAGTAAAGACGTAACTTGACCCAAGACATGGTTTTTTTCAATCTTCATATGCATGCAAAATCTCGACAATGAATAGGGAAGGCTGAAGAAGAAGTGGCACATTTGAATTGTGGTGTTGGTGAAGAATATTGAATGCACCATGGACTGCCAGAACGAATAAATCAGTCTAGAAGAAATACAACCAGAATGCTCCTTAGAAGCAAGGATGCAGAGACGTTTTGCTTACTTTGGATAAGTCACCAGGGAAGATCAGTCTCTAGGGAAGGACACCATGATTGGAGAAGTGGAGGCTCAGTGGAAATAGAGAAACCTTCAGTGTGATTGACACCACAGCCAAAACAAAAGACTGACCTATATTAACAATCATGAAGACGGGACTGGGAAACATTTCATTCTGTTATATATAAGGTCACCAAGGGTCGAAGCCAACGCCACAGCAACTAGCAATGACAACATGCTAAAGCAGGAAGGACAACATCAGCAATTTCCTCTCCCCCATTCAGCTTTTAGAAGAATTTAAGTGATAAACTCTTGGGTCCAGGTGTCCCAATAAAGTGATAAAGATGAGGGCTTTAGCAGAGTGGTTGCAAGAACAACTCATGGGGTCAGACTTTCTGGGTTCAGATCCTGCCTCTGATATTTTGTGATGTTGGAAACCCTCCATTCCCCATCTCTGCCTGGGTTTCCCCTTTAATCGTGAAGGCTATGTTCTAGATAGAGCACTTGTAATAGTGATCACTATTGCTTTGTTACAGCCATGAACAAAGATGCCACGGAGAATTTTCAGGGCTCTGGGAAGGTCAAGGATTATTTCCGGTGAAGATGATCCTCCACAGGAGCACTCTATGCGATCTTATTTACCCAGTGCTGCTCTCACAGCAATATCACAAGGGAGTGGCTTTACCACACAGAAATTTAGTTTCTCACAGTTGTTGTTGTTAGGTACAAGACCTTAACGGGGCAGCATGTTTTGTCCTTGCTGCTCATGGTGAAACGTGAGAGAAAAGAGATGGACTTAAAACGAATTGGGTTGTTGTCATTAGATGCCATCGAGCTGGCTCACACTCAAAGTGACCGTATGCCCACCACAATGAAGCAACAGCTGGCCCCGTGCCGTCCTCACAGTCCTTGCTACGCTTGAGCCCAACCTTGCAGCTACTGTGCCGACGCACCTTGTTGAGGGCTTTCCCCTTTTTCTGCTGACCCTTTACTTTACCAAACATGATGCCTTTCTCCAGGGAATGGTCCTTTCTGATAACATGACCAAAGTAAGGTGAGACAAAGTCTGGCCATTCTTACTTCTAAGTAGACTGGTTTGTTCTTCTGGCAGTCCATGGTATTTTCAGTATTCTTCACCAACAACACAATTCAAAGCCATCAACTCTTCTTTGGTCTTCCTTTTTCGTTGTGCACTTTCACATGTGTACGAAGTGATTGAAAATACCACGGCTTGGGTGAGATTCACCCTAGTCTTCTAAGTGTCACCTCTGCTCCTTAACACGTTAAAGAGGTTTGTCTTTCTTTCCTTCCTTCCTTCTTTTTTCTTTCTTTCTCATTCTCTCTCTCTTTCTTTATCTTTTCTCAGCAGCAGATTTGCCCAGTGGAATTCAGCACCTGATTTCTGTTTCATGGATGTTAATTGTGGATCCAAGGGAAATGAAATCCCTGGCAACTTCAGTCTTCTCCATTTATCATGATGTTACTTGTTGGCCCAGTGGTGAGGACTTTTGTTTTCCTTATGCTGGTGTAATCCATACAGAAGACAGGAGTTTTTGATTTTCATCAAGATGCACTTTAAGTCTTCTTTACTCTCAACAAGCAAGATTGTGCCATCTGCATATTGCAGGTTGTTAATGAATCTTTCTCCAATTCTCATGCCACGTTCTCTTCATATAGTCCAGCTTCTCAGATTACATCTTTGATGCACACCCTTCCTGATTTTAAATCATGCAGTATCCCCTTGTTCTGTTCAAAAGACTGTTTCTTTGTCTATGTACAAGTGCCTCATGGGCATAATCAAGTGTTCTGTAATGCCCATTCCTCTCAATGTCATCCATAATTTGTTATGATCCACACAGGCAAATGCCTTTACATAGTCAAAAAACACAGGTGAACATCTTTCTTATATTCTTTGCTTTCAGCTAAAATTCATCTGATATCAGCAACTAATCCCTCATTCAACACCCTCTTCTGAGTTCAGCTTTAATTTCTGGCCATTCCATGTCAATATACTGTTGCAACACTTTCTTAATTATCTTCTGTAAAATTTTACTCATGTGTGATATTGATGGTATTATTTAATAATTTCACATTCTGCTGGATCCACCTTTGGAAAGGGAACAAATACAGATCTCTTCCAGCCAGTTGTCCACTTAGCTGTCTTTCACATTTCTTGGCATAAAAGAATAAGTGCTTCCAGCACTGCATCCATTTGTTGAAACACGTCAATTGGTATTCTGTCAATTCCTGAAGACGTGTTTTTCACCAATTCCTTGAGTGCAGCTTGGACTTCTTCTTTCAATGCCATTGGTTCTTGATCACATGCCACCTCCTGAAACAGCTGACTGGCTGTTGGCCAATTCTTTTTGGTACTGTGACTCTGTGTATTCTTTCCACCTTCATTTGATGATTCCTACATTTTTCAATATTTTGCCCATAGTTGTTGTCGTTGTTGTTATGTGCCGTCGAGTCAGACTTGACTCAAAGCGACCCTTCCTTGGGTTGCCAAGGCAGTATCACTACAGAAGTAGATTGCCCCATCTTCCTTCCGAGGAATGGCTGGGGGTTTGAACCGCCAGCCTCCTGGTTAGCAGTCAAGTGCCTTAGGCACTATGCTACCAGAGCTCCCATTTTGCCTATAGTATCCTTCAATATTGCTACTCAACGCTTGAGTTTTTCTTCATTTCTTTCAGCTTGAGAAATGACAAGTGTGTTCTTCCCTTTTAGTTTTCTAACTCTAGGTCTTTGCACAGTTCATTACAATACTTTGTCTTCTCAAGCTGCCCTTTGAGATCTTCTGTTCAGCTCTTTTGTCTTGTCATTCCTTCCATTTGCTTTAGCTACTCTCCTTTCAAGAGCACATTTCAGAGTCTCTTCTGACATCCATTTTGGTCTTTTCTTCCTTCCCTGTCTTTTTACTGACTTTTTGCTTTCTTCATGGATGATGTTCTTGATGTCATCCCACAACTTGTTCTCATAGTTAGGAGGCTGGGATTTCAAGTTCATGGTGCCAGTTTTAGGGAAAGTTTTTCTCTCTGTATCTGAAGGAAGATGCTTGCCTCCTTTGAGCTTCTGCTGCTGGGTGATTTTCATGTGTCTTGAAATCTCTCTTCCACCATCTTTACTTTTTTTTGTTTAATCTCTTACCTTTCAAAAGAGATTGGCTCAAGACACACCGTATATTAATCCTGTCTCATTAACATAAGAAAGACAACTCATTCCCAAATGTGATTATAACTACAGGAACAGAAGTTAGAATTTACAATACATAAGTTTGAGGACACAATTCAGTCCATAACAGTCCACCTTTTGGCCCCCCAACATTTATCTCCTCGTCTCATGTAAAACACATTTACCACACTACATCATTCCAAAAGTCTTAAATCAACTCAAACTCCAGATTCCATCCTGGTGCAAAATTCCTCTTCATCTGTGAATCTGTGAATCTAGATTACAAGTTATCTGCTTCCAAAGCACAATGCTGGAACAGGTACGAGGTAAGCATGTCCATGACAAATGGGAGAAATTGGTGGGAAACAAGGAATAATGGGCACCAAGCAAATTCAAAACTCAGTGGAAGAATTTACATTAGCTCTCAAGGCTTGAAAACAACCCAGTGCTCTCTGAGACCATGTAGGTAATGACCACACCCTCCAGACTCTTGGCATTGGCCACACTGTCTGGATTTCGGGTGGTGGACTCTAGACCCTGGGCTCTAGTTTCACTTTCAGGCCCTCTGGGAGAGCAAATCAGCTTCCTTGGCTTTGAGTGGACTCATTCTCATAGTCTATCTGAGTGGGAGCTTCAACCCCTCCATCCCAGAAGACCCTGTTCTTTCACTTCTGGGGTGTGGCAGCCACACATACTCAGGTTTTGGTTACATCTCATCTCCCAAGCATAGTTTAATTCAGAACTGAATTGAGCAAGACCTGACCCTTTGAAACCTAAAAGACAGTGGCCCCACCCTTTGAGATTCAGGAGATCATGGTCTGACTCTTTGAAACCAAGAAGGCCCTACTTCTAGGGCACCTTCCAATTGTTCTGCTAATCTCCATGCTGCTCCAGGGATGGTTGTTTCCTTTTCTTGGAGGGAAACATATATAGCTCCTTTGACCTATTTCTTGCCTGTAAAATTACACGAGGCAGACAGCATTCTTTCCTTTCATTCTTTCTCCATCTCCTTCAATCTAAGCTAATGGGTTTTCTATTGTGGTAGATGATTATACCAATCACAGGATTAATCTCATTAACAAGAAATTGTATAGCCATGTCCTTGGTGAACATTCTAGGACACATGACTTTAAATTGTACAATAACATTTTTCAAATCTTTAAGTTCAATTTTCACTTGGTACAGTTCATTTTTCCACCACTCTTCTGTCAGTCTGTAGTACTGTGGTGGCTTGCCTGTTGCTATGAGGCTGGAGGCTATGCCACTGGTATTTCAATACCAGCAGAGGCACCCACAGTAGACAGTTTTCAGCAGAGCTTCCAGACAAAGACAGACTTGGAAGAAGGATGGGGCATCTTATTCTGAAAAAGTTGTCCAGTGAAAACCTTATGAATAGCAGTGAAATACTGTCTGATATATTACTGGAAAACTATATGAATATCCCTGAAACATTGTTTGATATAGTATCAGAAGATGAATCCCTCAGGTTGCAAGGAACTCAAAATATGACTTGGGAAGAGATGCCTCCTAAAGCAGAGTCAGCCTTAATGACATGGATGAAGCAAAGCTTTCTGAACCAACATTTGCTGATGGGGCATGACTCAAAGTGTGAAGAAACAGCTCCAAACA
>NW_006922138.1:823965-837846 GCF_000298275.1 Orycteropus afer afer
CCTAACCAGACTATTCATAAAGTTGTGTGGTAATGTATCAGACTGTTTTTCTTTGCTATTCATAAGGTTTTCCCTGGCCAGTTCTTTGAGAAGTGGATGGCCTCTTCCTTCTTCCTAGTCTGTCTCAGTCTGTAAGCTGGGCTGATACCTGTGCACCCTGTGCATCCTGCTGGGTTTGAAACACCAGTGGCTCAGCCTCAAAACTCACACCAACACATCACCACCGTTGATAAACCAACAGACAGATTTGTCTTCCTGTTGGAAACCTCTTGTACCAGCCTTACCTGTGTCCCTGTGGCTGACTGCTCCTCCGTGCAGGCTCTTGGACCTTTTAATCCCCTTTCTCCCACTCTCCCTTCTTGCTGCTTTGGGCATGTCTGAGTTTCCTCTCCTCATCTGGATCCCTGCGGCTGACTGCTCCTTTGTCTGGGTTCCTGGCTTTTAATCCCCTTTTCCTGCCCTCCCATCCTGCTGCTTTGGGCATTCCTGGGTTCACTCTCCTCACGTGGATCCCTGCGGCTGACTCCCATTAATAGTTAGAACATAGAATATATGAAGTGTGAATCTAAGAAAATTGGAGGTTGTCAAAAATCAAATGGAACATATAAAGATCAATAGCCTATTAATTACTGAACTAAAATGAACTGACACTGGCTGTTTTGAATCAGACAGCTTTCTGGTGGGTCGTGGAAGAAGGTAGTTCTGGATATCAGCTATGACCATGTCACCAGTTGCAGAAACAAGGACTGTGATTATTATATTTCTTCATTGTATATGTACATCAAATATTTTTTGTTTCTTTCTGTTATGAACTGTGAAATGTAAGTAAGGTTAATGCATTTCAGTTTTATGTGTGTTAGCGTATCATGTTAAGTGCAAATATGACTTTATAATTGTCCTTACTTAATGATTATATATAGTTGAGATGTGTATAACTGCCAAGTTGACAAGGGGTGGACTTTGATAGTTGGAGATGTGTGTCAACTTGGCTGGACCACAATTCTGTGTGGTTTAAGAAATTGTGATGTGGATTGTTCCAATGATGAGATCAGATGTATATGTTTTGAGAAGCCAATCTGTTGAAAGGGAGTTTCCATAGGGGTGTGACCTGCTTGCAGTATATTTATGGACATCCTAGGGAAAGAGACACCCTTCTATGGATTGGGATTCTGCCTACAAATGTCCATGATCAAATAATCCACCATTCGGCCTGGGGATCTTGGATTCATCATTCATTGGAATCAACAGCCAGTATACTGCCTACCAACCTTGAGTTCCTCAGCCCCTGCAGCTGAGTGAGGGGTGGAATTGTGGTGGTTATGTTTTTGTGTCCACTTGGCTGGGCCTGGTTGAGTGGCTGGGCAGCTGGTGGTGCTTATTCCCCATGACGAGACTGGCAATCAATTCCATGGTGGGATCTACCACAAGCAGCTGAGTAGCTGCTTTGGGTATGTGGTCTGCTTCCTGTATAAGAAGCAGCTTTGGGAATGGTTGCTAGCTTATGGCATGCTTGGACGCTGCATGTAGCTGTATTGTTGTTTAGCAGCCTGCCATGCCCTGCCAACCTTGGGACTTACAATGGACTTGAATTTATGGCCTGCCATGTGGTTTGGTAACATTGGGACTGTGCCTTTTTACTTGTAAACCTTGGGTTTAGCAGCCTCAGCAGCCAGCAGCTGTCTGAGTGAACAGCCTCTAGCTTCAGTGGGCCAAGAGCTGGAGGCAGAGCTGAAGCCCAAGGTTTAGGGGCTTTCATCCAGCCCCTAGAGCCTGGCACTTTGAACTTGGACTTAAAGCCTCCAAACTGTAAGAGAATAAACTCCTGTTTGTTCAAGTCATCCCATTTGTGGTATATTCTTGTCAGAGTAGCACTAGGTAACCAGAACAGACAATTTATGGTCTACTATGCCAGGAATGACAAATAGAAGATGAATGTCACTGCATTCATCATCAAAAAGAATATTTCAAAGTTTATCCTGAAGTATAATGCTATCAGTGATAGCATAATATCCATATACCTGCAAGGAAGACCAGTTAATACCACTATTATTCAAATTTACTCACCAACCACTAAAGCCAAAGAAACTGAAGTTTTTACCAACTTCTGCAGTCTGAAATTGACCACACATGTAATCATGATGCATTGATTATTGCTAGTGATTGGAATGCAAAATTTGGAAACAAGAAGAAACATCAATAGTGAAAAAATAGGGCCTTGGTGGTATAAATGGCACCAGAGATCACATGATAGAATTTTGATCAATCAATGATTTATTCATTGCAAATAACTTTTTCAACAACATAAATGGAGGCCACACATGTGGACCTCATCAGATGGAATACACAGGAAACAGAAAAAACTACATCTGTAGAAAGAGATGATGTAGACACTCCATATCATCAGCCAAAGAAGACCAGTTTCTGACTGTGGAACAGACCATCAATTGCTCATATGAAACTTCAAGCTGAAGCTGAAGAAAATTAATACAACTCTACAAGAGCCAAAACATGACCTTGATTATATTCAACCTGAATTTAGAGACCATCTGGAGAGTAGAACTGATGCACAGAGCACCAAAGATTGAGGACCAGTGGAGTTGTGGGATGATGTCAAGAACATCATACATGAAGAAAGCACAGGGTCAGTACAAAGACAGGACAGGAAGAGCAAAATGGATGTCAGAAATGACTCTGAAATTTGCTCTTAAAAGGAGAGTAGCTTAAGGAAATGGATGAAATGACAAAATAAAACATCTGAACAGAAGATTTCAAAGGGCAGCTTGAGAAAACAAAGTATTATAATGAAATGTGAAGAAGCCTGGAGTTAGAAAACCAAAAGGGAAGAACACACTCAGCATTTCTCAAGATGAACAAACTGAAGAAAATGTTCAAACCTTCAATTGAAATACTGAAGGATTCAATGGGCAAAATATTGAATGATGCAGGTGGTATCAAGAGAAGATGGAAGGAATACACAGAGTCATTGTACCACAAAAAATTGGTGGACTTCCAGCCATTTCAAGAGGTAGCATATGATGAAGAACCAATGATATTGAAGGAAGTCCAAGCTTCACTGAAGGAATTGGTGAAAAACAGGCCTCCAGAAATTGACAGAATACCCATTGAGATGTTCCAACAAATAGATGCCATCCTGGACGCACTAACTTGGTTATGCCAAGGGATTTGGAAGACAGCTATCTGGCCAACTGACTGGAAGAAATCCATATTTGTACCCATTCTAAAGAAAGGTGATCCAATGAATGTGGAAATTATCAAACAATATCACATACAAATAAAATTTTGCTAAAGATAATTCAAAAAGTGTTGCAGCAGTTTATTGACAGGGAACCTCCAGACATGCAAGATAGATTCAGAAGAGCACTTGGTGTGAGTGATATCATTGGTGATGTGAGATAGATCTTGGCTGAAAAAAAAGATTACCAGAAAGATGTTTACCTGTGTTTTATTGACTATTCAAAGGCATTCGACTATGTGGATCATAAAAACTTATAGGTAACATTGCAAAGAATGAGAATTCCAGAACCCTTAATTTTGCTCATGAACAACCTGTACATAGAGCACGAGACTGCCATTCAAATAGAACAAGGGAATACTGTATGGTTTAAAATCAGGAGGCTGTGCATTAAATTATATCCATTCATCATACTTCTTCAATCAGTATGCTGATCAAATAATCTGAGAAGTTGTACTATATGATGAAGAATGCAGCATGAGGACTAGAGGAAGAATCATTAATAACCTGCAATATGCAGGTAACACAACCTTGCTTGCTGAAAGTGAAGATTACTTGAAGCACTTACAGATGAAGATCAAACACTACAGTCTTCAATATGGATTCCACCTCAACATAAAGAGCATGAAAATCTTCAGAATTGACCCAATAAGGAACTTAATGATAAATGGAGAAAAGATTGAGTTTGTCAAGCATTTCATTTTCCTTAGATCCACAATCACCTCCCAGGGAAGCAGCTGTCAAGGAATCAGGCTTAATATTGCACTGGGCAAATCTGCTGCAAAAGATCTCTTTAAAGTATTAAGAAGCAAAACGTCACTTTGAAGTAAGGTGCACCTAACCCAAGCCATGGTATTTTCAATAGCCTTGTATGCATGTAAATGCTGGACAATGAATAAGGAAGAACAAAGAAGAGTTTATGCCTTTGAATTGTGATGTTGTTGAAGAGTACTGAAAACCATGGACTGTCAGAAGAAGGTACAAATCTGTGCTGGAAGAAGTGCAGCTGGAATGCTCCTTAGAATCGAGAATGGCCAGAGGTTGGCTCACCTGTCTGGATCATGTGCTTAGAAGGGACCATTCTCTGGAGAAAGACATGATGTTTGGTAAACTGGAGGGTCAGTGACAGGGAAAGATCCCCAACAAGAGGGACTGACACAGTGGCTGTGATGATGTGATCAAATACAGCAAGGATTTTGAAGATAGTGCAGGACTGGCTGATGTTTCACTCCATTGTGCATAGGGTCACTATGAGTTAGAGCAGACTTGATGGCACTTAACAACAACAAAACAGCTCATTTTGAAAAGTTCTTCTCTTTTCTCTCACATTTTACTATAAGCAGCAAAGAGAAAACATGTGGCACCTTTAAGGTCTTTCTTAGAAATATCATCAGCCAGATATTCAGGTTCACCTACGATGACTCCTTCTACCAAATATTTGTGTGGATCATAAAATTATGGATAACAATGCAAAGAATGGGAATTCCAGAACACTTAATTGTTCTCATGAGTAGCCTGTACAAAGAACAAGACTGTTGTTCAAACAGAACAAGGGGATACTAAATGTTTAAAATAAGGAAGGCTGTATGTCAGGGTTGTGTCCTTTCGCCATACTTATTCAATCTGTAGGCTGACCAAATAATCAGAGAAGATGGACTATACAGAGAAGAATGTGACATCAGGATTAGAGGAAGAATGGTTAAAAACCTGCCAAATACAAATAACACAACCTTGCTTGCTGAAAGTGAAGATCACTCTAAGCACTTACTGATGATGATCAAAGATTACAGTCTTCATTATGGGTTACACTTCAACATAAAGAACTCAAAAATCTTCACAATTGGACCAATAATCAGCATCAAGATAAATGGAGGAAACATTGAATTTGCCAGAGATTTTATTTTACTTGGATCCACAGTTAACACCCCTGGAAGTAGCAGTCAGGAAATCAGATGTTGCATTGCAATGGGCAAATCTGCTGTGAAGGACTTTTTTAAAGTGTTAAGAAGCAAAGATATTACTTCAAAGAGTAAGGTGTGCCTGACCCAACTTATGCTGTTTTCAATCTCTTCATATGCATGTGAAAGCTGGACAGTGAATAAGGAAGATCAAAGAAGAGTTGATGATTCTGAATTGTGTTGACAAATACACAAGATACCATGGACTGCCTGAAGAACGAACATATCTGTCCTGGAGGAAGTGCAGCTGGAATGCTTCTTGGAAGCAAGAATGGCCAGAACTCGCCTCACCTACTTTGGTCATGTTGTCAGAAGGGACCATTACTTGGAGAAGGATATTATCCTTTGTCAAGTACACAGTCAGCAAAGAGGTGGAAGACCCTCAATGAGATGGATTAATACAGTGGCTCTAATGATGGGCTCAAGCGTAGCAAGTATTACGAGGATGGCGCAAGACCAGGCCAGGTTTCATTCTGTTGTACCATAGGGTCATTATGAGTCACAAGTTCTTTGCCACTGCTGGGGAAAAAAAAAGAAAGAAAGTCTTTTCTCCATCGTCCAATCTCATGTACATCATTTTCTTTTAAAGCCTCAGTAGAAGCACGTTGGCTGTTCCATTCCTAGCAGCATCCTGTTGCTGGCACCATATGTATCCTCTGAGTTGTACAGACTTTCTCTATTGCTGTCCTCATTTCCTAGTGAGCCCTCATCAGAATTGCCTTTGACATCCATAAATTACCAACACTCTGTTCCAGACAATCTCAGCTTTTACTGTTAGGCACTTTAAAACTCTTCCAGCTTACAACCATTATCCAATTCCAAAATCACTTCCACATTGCAGGCATTTGTTAGAGCAGCATCACCACTTCTTGGTACCAAATTTTCTCTTAGGTATCTAGTGCTGCTATAACAAAAATGCCACAAATGGGTTACTTTAGCAATCAGAGATTTCATTTCTCACACTTTAGGAGGCCAGAAATCTGAATTCAAGGTGCTCACTTTAGGGGAAATCTCTCTCTCTGTTGGCTCTGGAGGAAGGGCCTTGTCTCGTCTGAGCTTCTCCTAGGCGATCTTCATGTGGTTTCACATCTCTCTTCCCCTATTTCTTTCTTGATTCATCTCTTTTGTATCTCAAAAGAGATTGGCTCAAGAGACACCCTACACTAATCCTGTCTCATTAACAAAACACAGAAAACCCACTCCCAAGGGAAGTATAGGCACAAGCATGTTGTTGTTGTTGTTACATGCCCTTGAGTTGGTTCTGACTCGTCGCAACCCTGTGTCCAGCAGAAGGAAACGTTATCCCACTCTGTGCCACCCTAACACTTGTTAGCATTCATGAGCCCATTGTCCCGGCCACTGTGTCAATCCATCTTGTTGAGAATCTTCCCATTTTTTCCTGACCCTCTACTTTACCAAGCATAATATCCTTCTGCAGAGACTGGTCCATTCTGACAATATGACCAAAGTACAAGAAATGCAGTCTGGCTGTTTTTGCTTCTAAGGAGCATTCAAGATGTAGTTCCTAGAAGATAGGTTTGTTCGTTCTTCTAGCAGTCCACAGCATATTCAGTCTTCTTCACCAACACCACAACTCCAATGCATCAATTTTTCTGTGGTCTTCTTTGTTCATTGTCCAGATGCCATGTTTTTCTTCATATACTCTAATGTCATGGATTATTTGTTCAGCATACAGGTTTAATAAATATGCTGAAAGTATACAATCCTGATGTACACCCCTCCTGATTTTAAATCAGGCAGTATCCCCTGGTTGCATTCAAATGACAGCTTCTTGGTCTATGTACACATTCCTTATGAGCACAATTAAGTGTTCTGGGATTCCCATTCTTTGCACTGTTATCCATAAATTATTGTGATCTATGCAGTCAAATGCCTTTGCATAGTCAATAAACAAAACCAAAAATCTTTCTGGTATTCTTTGCTTTTAGCCAAGATCCATATGACATCAGCAATAATATTTGTAGTTCGACATACTCTTCTGAATCTGGCTTGAATTTCTGACAGTTTGCTGTCAATGTGTTGCCACAATCATTGTTGAATTATCACTAAAATCATCAACATTTTACTTGTGTGTGATATTAATGACATTGTTCAATAATTTCTGCATTCTGTTGGATCATCTTTCTTTGGAGTGAGAACAAATATGGATTGCTTGCACTGAGTTGGCAAGGTAGCTCTCTTCCAAATTTCTGGCATAAATGAGTGAGTGCCTCCAGCACTGCATCCATTTGTTGAAACATCTCAATGGATATTCTATCAAATCTGGAGCCTTCTTTTTGCCAGTCCTTTCAGTACACCTTGGACTTTTTCTTCAGTATCATTAGTTCTTGATCACATGCTACTTCCTGAAATAAGTGAATATCGACCAACTTTTTTTAATTTTGATATAGTGACTCTGTGTATTCCTTCCATCTTCTTTTGATGCTTCCTGCATTGTTCAATATTTTGCCTATATTATCCATAGATATTGCAACTCAAGCTTGATTTTTTTTTCTTAAGTTCTTTCAGCCTAATAAATACTGACTGTGTTCTTCTCTTTTGGTTTGCTAATTCCACATCTGTGCACATTTCATTATAATACTTTAATTTGTCTTCTGGAGCTGCCTTTTGAAATCATCTGTAGCTTTTTCACTTCCTCATTTCTTCCATTTTCTTTAGCTACTCTTCATTCAAGAACAAGTTTCAGAGTCTCTTTTGACATCTATTTGGGTCTTTTTGTCCTTTCCTTTCCTTTTCTTTTTATGACCTACTGTTTTTTTCATGTAAGGTGTCCTTGATGTCATCCCACAGCTTGTCATTGGTGTTCAATGCATCAAATCTGTTCTTCAGATGGTCTCATTTCATAGTGGACAGGTTTCAGTAGAACTCCAGACTAAGAATGGGAAGAAAGACAGGACAATCCATTTCTGAAAAAGTGGTCAACGAAAACCTTATGAATAGCCCAGAAATATTGTCTGATATAGTGCTGAAAGATGAGCCCCTGAGGTCAGAAGGCACCCAAAATACAACTGATGAACAGTGGCCTTCTCAAAGTAGATGAGACCTTAATGACCTGGATGGAGTAAAGCTTTTGGCACTTACCTTTGCTAATAGAGCACAACTCAAAATGGGAAGAAACTGCTGCAAATATCCATTAAAATTTGAACATGAAATGTGTGAAGTTGGACTCTAGGAAAATTGGAAGTCATCAAAAATGGAATGGAATACATAAAGATCAATATCTGAGGTATTAGTGAGCTGAAATGGACTGGTATTGGTCATTTTGAATCAGACAATCATATGATCTATTATGCCAGGAATGACAATTTGAAAAGGAATCATGTCACATTCATAGTCACAAAGAATGTTTCAAGATCTATCCTGAAGTGCAGTGCTGTCAGTGGTAGGATAATATCTATATGCCTACCAGAAAGACCAGTTAATACTACTGTTTTTCAAATTTACACACCAAGCACTAAAGCCAAAGATGAAGAAATTGAAGATTTATGCCAACTTGTGCAGTGTGTAATTGACCAAACATGCAATCAAGATGTATTGATTATCACTGGTGATTGGAATAAAAAAGCTAGAAACAAAGAGGAATCAATGATAGTTGGAAAATATAGCCTTGGTGATAGAAATGATGCTGGCCATTGCATGATATAATTTTGCAAGACCAATGAACCAATCACTTATTCATTGCAAATACCTTGTAGTGCAATGAATTGCTTAATATAGCCCCTCTAGCCATAGTCCTCCATTTTGTGATGTATTGTAAATCCTACTCTCTATTCCTGTTTAGGTTGGGATGTATCTTGAGTCCCACATGCTGGAGAATATGGCTCAAGTCACTAACCTTAGTTTCCTTGAGGATATATATGTGAATGTTCTGGGCAAGTTCTCTCTCTTGCTCTGGTCCTGCATTTGGCTTGCCATCATCTCACCCCTGCACTTGAGACTGCATCTGGTCATCTGACCCACTGACTTGGGTTCACAGTCTCCTGCAAACATCTAAGTGAGGAGAGTCCTCCAGACCTACCCATGGATTTGGGACCTGCCACCTTCTCAGCCACTCACATTATGTGAGCCATCACACATAATGGCAGTTTGTGAGTTCTGTGTGATATTACAGAGAAAGATGGAACTCTAAGACAGGAGAGAGAATACTGAGGAGAGGAGGAGGAATTGATGTCAGCGATGATGGAATAATACAGCAGTTTGGAAAAGCTGGATATTTGGAACATCTTTAACTTCCACCTGATAGGACCAGCCTTGTGCTGATATTTCTAAAAGAAATTATTTGAGTAACATTTTCCAACAACATAAATGGACCTTATTAGATGGAATACACAACAATCAGATCTACTACATCTGTGGAAAGAGATGATGGAGAAGTTCAGTATTTTCAGCCAAAACAAGATCAGGGGCATATCCCAAGATAAAAAACCTGAAGAAAAAAATCAAGCCTTGAGTGGCAATACTGAAGGATTCTACAGGCAAAATATTGATGATGCCTGAAGCAGCAGAAGAACATGGAAAGAATACACAGAGTCAGTATGCCAAAAAGAATTGGTTGGCATTCAACCATTTCAGAAGGCAGCATAGGATCAAGAACCAAAGGTATTGATGAAAGAGGTCCAAGCTGCACTGAAGGAATTGGTTAAAAAAAAAAAGCCTCCAGGAACTGACAGAAGACCCACTGAAAATTTTGAGCAAATGGATGCTGCACTGGAGGCACTCCTTGTCTATACCAAGAAATTTGGAAACAGCTACCTGGCCAACTGACTGGAAGAGATAAATATTTATGCCCATTCCAAAGAAAGGTGATCCAACAAAATGTGGAAATTATAGAACAACATCACAAATATGACATGCAAGCCAAATATTGCTGAAGATAATTCAAAAACGGTTGCAACAGTATATTGACAGGGAGCATCCAGAAATGCAAGATGGCTTCAGAAGAGGACATGGAATGAGGGATATTATTGCTGACGTCAGACAGGTCTTGGCCGAAGGCAAAGAATACTGGAAAGATGTTTACTTGTGTTTTATTGATTATGCAAAAGCATTTGACTATGTGGGTCATAACAAATTATGGATAACATTGAGAAGAATGGGAATTCCAGAACACTTGATTGTGCTAATGAGGAACCTGTACATAGACCAGAAGACTGTTGTTGGAACAGAACAAAGGAATATTGTGTGGTTTAAAATTAGTAAGGGAATACTTCAAAGATGAACCCTTTCACCATACTTATTGAATCTGTATGCTAAGCAAATAATCTGAGAAGCTGGACTATATGAAGAAAAGCAAGCCATCAGGATTGGAGGAAGATTCACTAACAACCTGAATTATGGAAACAACACAACCTTGCTTGCTGAAAGTGAGGATGACTTGAAGCACTTTTGAAAATTAAAGATGACAGTCTGCAGTATGGAGTACAGCTGAACACAAAGAAAACAAAAATCCTCACAGCTGCACCAATAAGGAGTATCATGATAAATGGAGAAAAGACTGAATTTTTCAAAGATTTAATATTACTTGGATCCATAATCAACACCAATGGAAGCAGCAGTCAATAAGTCAAACATCGTATTGCACTGGACAAATCTGCTGCAACTGACCTCTTTAAAGTTCTGAAGAACAAAGATGTCTCTTTGAAGACTAAGATGCACCTAACTCAAGTGACAGTATTTTCAATAGTCTCATATGCATGTGAAACCTGGACAATGAATAAGGAAGACCAAAGAAGAGCTGATGCTTTTGGCTTGTGTTGGAAGAATACTGAAAGTACCATGAACTGCCAGAAGAATGAACAAATCTGTCCTGGAGGAAGTGTAGCTGGAATTCTCCTTGGAAGTAAGAAGGGCCAGACTTCATCTCACCTACTTTAGTCATGTTTTCAGAGGGACCATTCCCGCAAAAGGATATCATACTTGGTAAAGTGCAGGGTCAGCGAAAAAAGCAGAAGACCCTCAATGAGGTGGATTGACCCAGTGGTTGCAATGCTGGGCTCAGGTAGAGCAAGGATTGTGAGGGTGGCACAGTACTAGGCATTGTTTCATTTGGTTGTACATAGGGTTGCTATACATTGGAGCTGACTCAATGGCACCTAACAATAAAACATCACAAATCTCACATGCAAGTAAAATTTTGCTGAAGATAATTAAAAAATGGTTGCAGCAGTACATTGTCAGGAAACTGCCAGAAGTGCAAGCTGGATTCAGAAGAGGACATGGACCAAGTGACATCACTGGTGATATTAGATGGATCATGGCTGCAAGCAAAAGACACCAAAAATATGTTTACCTGTGTTTCATTGACTATGCAAAGGCATTTGAATGCATGGATCATAACAAATTATGAATAACATTGCAAAGAATAGGAATTCCAGAATACTTGATTGTACTGATGAGGAAACTATACATAGACCAGTAGGCTGTCATTTGAATGGAACAAGGGAATACTGCATTTTTAATTTTTTCCCAAAGTTGTTCGCCTAGCTCTGTTCTCAGAGTATTTTATGCTCTGGAATAGTTTCCATTGTTACTGCATAGTTTTAAAATCAGGAAGGGTGTACTTCAAGGCTGTATCCTTTCATCATACTTGTTAAGTCTGTGGCACCAGGATTAGAGGAAGACTCATTAACCACCTGCAATATACAGTCAGCACAGCTTTGCTTTTTGAAAGTAAGGACGTGAAGCACTTGCTGATGAAGGTTGAAGACTACAGTCTGCTGTGTGGATTACACCTCAATATATGGAAAACAAAAATCCTCACAAGTGGACCAAAAAGCAGCATTACAATAGAGAAAAGATTGAAGCTGTCAAAGACTTGGTTCTATATATTACTTGGTTCTACAATCAACACCAATGTAAGCAGCAGTCAACACATCAGAATATGTATTGCATTGGGCAAATCTACTGCATAAGACCTCTTTCAAGTGCTGAAGAGCAAATACATCTCCTTGAAGACTAAGGTGTGCCTGACACAAGCCATGGTACTTTCAATCACCTCATATGTATGTGAGAGTTGGACAATGAATAAGGAAGACCAAAGAAAAGTCAATGCTTTTGACTTGTTTGGCAAAGAATACTGAAAAGTACCATGAACTGCTAAAAGAACTAACAGATCTGTCCTGGCAATAGTGCAGTGGGAATGCTCATTGGAAGAGAGAATGGCCAGAATTTCTCTCACCTACTTTAGTCAATACTACTTCCATAATGATACTGCCTCGGAAACCCAAGGAGGGGTCGCTATGAGTCGGGGCCGACTGGATGGCAAACAACAACAACAACAACAACAACAACTTTAGTCATGTTGTAAGAAGGGATTGTTCCCTGGAGAAGGATATCATGCTTGGTAAAGTTGAGGGCCAACAAAAATGGGGAAGACCCTCCACAAGATGGATTGACACAGGGGCTGCAATGAGGGGCTCAGGTACAGCAAGGATCATGGGGCTGGCACAGGACCAGGCAGAGTTTTGTTCTGCTGTACATAGGGTTGCTATGAGTCGGAGCTGACTTGATGGCATCTAACAACAACAAAAACTTAGCTCATGTTGTCATTAGAGACCATTCCCTGGAGAAGTATATCACGTTTGGTAAAGTGAAGGGTCAATGACAAAGGGGAAGACCGTCAGCAAAATGGATTGACACAGTGGTTGCAATGATGGGCTCAAATATACAAATAGAGCAAGGATTGTGAGGGTGGTGGATGGCCAGGCAGTATTTTATTCTGTTCTATGCAGGGTCTTTATGAGTCGAAGACGACCTGATGGCACTCAACAAAACAGTTCTATTATTGCTTTTCCAGGTAAATGATCCAGGACATGGTCTTTCTCCTAAACAGTTTTGAATTATCTATTACTTGAAACTATCTTAACAAAAGTACATACATATTTAGAACTTGTGGCTCAGGTTCTATAGAAATTTTCTTTGGGATTGTGATTGGAGTGAAATTGAAGTTATTGATAACTTGGGATAGGCCTTACATCTTTACAATGATTTTCTATCCAAGAACAAGATCGACATCCATTTTGTTCATACTTTTATTTTCTATGCACACTTACTTTTTGGATATAAATTCTTTTCCATTATACAATGATAGTTTCTATATTTTATCTCCAGCTCAATCTTGTTGTTTAACCTTTGTGCTCATAAATCTAACAGCCAATTGTGATCTCAGCTTGGAGGCCTAATGGGCACTTTAAACTGAACATGCCTTTAAAACATCTTTTGATCTCCCCCCAAGAAGCCATTTATCCCTTATCTCAATAAATGTTAACTCAAGCCAGTCAATCAGGCCAAAAGCCTTGGTTCATTATTTTCAAACATCAAATACTGCCTGTCACCTAAGTTTGTTGACTGTATTCTTACAATATTCAATGTCATCATTCAAATTTGTATGGAACTTGAGCCACTAGTTCTAAATGTATATGTACTTATGTTAAGATAGTTTCAAGTAACAGATAATTCAAAGTGGTTTAAGGAAAAGGTATTTATAAAATTATGGTGTTGGTGAAGAATTTTGACTATACCATGGACTTCCAGAGGAATAAACAAATGTGTCTTGAGGTGGGGCAAGATGGCGGACTAGGCAGAAGGATTGCACAGACCCTCTTCAACAAAGAAAAGGGAAACCAATTAACACAGACACAGAAGATAATC
>NW_006922138.1:844731-852763 GCF_000298275.1 Orycteropus afer afer
TCTAATACTACATTAGGCATTGACATTGTTACTATCGAATGCCCCCTGAAGCATATGACCTCTTCCAAGGAAAACCTTTGGCTCTAATCACCCTTAGCGCTACAGGATCCAGAACAGTATACATCACACGGGGCATGTAGCAGCCTTAGTAAAGTGCTGTGGAATGTATCAACAGATATTCTTTAACAAAATGTCATCAATTTTAAGTGCTAGTTTTTCATAATGAAAACTAAGAAAAAGAAAATAATGAGAAGAAATTTTTGCTAAATTGGAAAGTGGGTGCTTGAAACAGGTTTGTGTGCAGTTTTCCACTTTGTCACATTTCATCTACTTACCACTACCTGTCTATAAGCCTGTCCTGTTGTGGCAGCTCTATATTGCTGGTATTTTGAAATACCAGCAGGATCACCCATGATGGACAAATTTCAGAGGTGCTTCCATACTAAGACAGGATTAGGAGGAAGGATGTGGCCACCTACTTCTAAAATTAGTCAACAAAAACCCCATGGATCACAGAATATTGTCCATGGCTTCAACTCACGAAATTTGGACATGGCATCAAGAAAAACCAATTGCTGCAGAAGGACATGATGTTTGGTAAAGTGGAGGGTGAGCGAAGATGAGGGAAATCCTCAGCAAGGTGGACTGGCACAACAGCCACAATGGACTCAAATATAACAGCAGTCATGGAGTTGACACAGAACCAGACAACGTTTCCTTCTCATGCATAAGGTCTCCACGAGTTGGAGCTAGCTTGTTGCAACCAACGGCAGCAATATTCCAGCTCAGATTTCACATTATTTGGCTTCCAACCCCCCAAAACCAAGCCCCTTGCCATCAGATCAATTCTGACTCATAACAGCCCCCACTGGGTTTCTGAGGCAGTAAATCTTTACAGAAGTAGATCACCCCATCTACCACAGAGTGGCTGGTGGGTTTGAACTGCCAACCTTCTGGTTAGCAGTCAAATGCCTTAAACATTTCACCACCAGAGCTCCTGTTTGGCTTCCACAACTGCTAATTAACCAACAATCAATTAATTCTTGCTGGACTTCTGACTTTTTTCTATCTGTGCTAGATGTTACTTTAAAGAGTTTCATCATGAACTTCAAGACTGATGGGAGACCTTTTGTCTCCAAGCCTTTGCCTGTGATTGAGGCTTTTAGAGCTCCAGTGTCACCCTCCACTGTCTCCTTGATTTTTAATCTCCTCAGACACTAAATCATGTTCCCTGCTCTTAGATTGTTCCATTAACATTCTACTGCGTGGTGTGGGTTCTCATTTGTTGCTCTGTGTTCCCTGAGGAAGAATGTAACCCCTTATAGATTGAGAACATTAAGTCTGTTGGAAAAGCTCCATAGATGCTACTTGTGTTAAATCTCCACCCTTCTGTTTTCCTCTGGTTGTTTTCATTGCATGTGCTCTTTTAATGATACTTGCAATTTTAAAAAAGGTTTTGTGACACACTGTATGAAAGCAGTTATGAAGATTTAGTGTGTTTCTCAATCAGGAGCAAATAGTGGCTTCTGTAAATAGTGAGGCAGCTGCAATGTATTTTGAAATTGTTCCTACCTCTCCATCACCTCTGTCACAAAATATGTGTATATCCATTTAGAGAAAGAGTGCAAGCTGAAATGCCACATATCTATCTCTGTATTTACATATTGCAGTCACACCCTACTACTCACATGCTAAACTGGGCATTTGCAATACAGAAAAGTAAAAAAAAAAAAAAAAAATCTCCCATAGTTCTGTGACCAAAATAAAATCATTGTTAACTTGCTATTGCATTATTTCCTCTATCTATAGCAAACTCATTTTCAATAAACTCACATCCCATTTTTATTCAGATTTGCATCCTGTTGTTTTCTTTCAATGTGGCCATAAGCTTACCCTGCTGTGACTGAATGAATGCTATTTTTCATGGCTGCATAGCATCTTAGTAGTGGGACACAGAGGCTGTGCGGGAGAATCTGCTTGTGACAGAAAACAAAAGTGATCTTTGCAGGTCTCCTCATGAAAAGGCAGCATCCATTTCTGTAATCCTTGGAATCTGGGTTGCCTTGTGACTTGCTTTGACTAATGCAATGTGATTAAAGTGACATGTTCTGAGTCCTGAAGTGAGGCACCATGAACCTTGCACACTTCTGCTTGCACTTTTTGGTGCCCTTTTGAATAAGCCCAAGCAGTGATGCTTCAGTGGTAGAATTCTCATCTTCCTTGTGAGAGATTCAGTTCAGTTTCAGCAAAAGGGGTTTCATATGCAATCATTACCTATCTCTCAGTAGGTGGAGGCGTAAGTGCTACTGAACAGGTTTCCAAAGAGCTTTCAGGCTAAGATGGACTAGGAAGGAAGGTCTGGTGGACTACTTCTGAAAATCAAATAACAAACACCCTGTAGATTGCGACAGTCTGATCTGCAACCACCCATGGAGATGGCATAGGACAGGTCAGAATGTTCTGTTGTGCATAGGGTCCCCATGATTTGAGGACTGACTCATTGACAGCCAAAAGCACCACAGCAACAGTCTGCTGGAGGGTAGAGACACACACAGAGAAGCCCTGGTCTGCCAATGGAGGCATCAGATATAACAGCAGACACAAAAAGAACAGCCAAGCTGAGCTCAGCCCGAGTTGCCAACCTGCAGAACAAGTGGTTCTTATTTTAGACCATTGTATTTTTGAATGGTGTTAAGCAGGAAAGGCTGATACACATTCAGTGGGTTCCCATTATACCTAGAGAAGAAGAAGGCTGCATGTCAGTTATCTAAAAACTCATCTCAGGAAATAATAAGAAGGATTACAAATGTAACCAAAAGATTAAAAACAAACAAACAAACAAACAAAAACTCAAACTCCCTGCTATCAAGTTGATTCCAACTCATATCAGCCCCCTTTGGGTTTCCGAGGCAGTAATTCTTTACAGAGTGGATTGCCCAGTCTTCCTTCCATGGAGTGGCTGGTGGGTTTGAACCACCGAGCTTCTGATTAGCAGTCAAATGCTTTAAGCACTATGCCACCAGAGATTCTTAACCAAAAGATCTAAAAATCAAAACTAAACTCACTGCTGTCAAGTAGATTTCAACTCATAGACACCCCTCCTTGGGTTTCCAAGGCAGTATCTATATGGAAGTAGATTGCCCAATCTTTCTTCTGAGGAGTGGCTGGGAGGTTTGAACCAACAGCTTTCTGGTTAGCAGTCAAATGCCTTAGCCACTACACCACCACAGTGTTCATTGAAAAGATAGTAGAAGCAATAAATAAATAAATAAACATAATAGAGAGGGGAGCAGAAATAAGTCAAATAGAAAGCATAAAACAATGAATATGACCAACAAAGACAAAAGACGCTACTTTTAAAAGACTAACAAGATTGATAAATCCATGTCAAAACAAGAGAAAAAAAAATCTGAGAAGGAAATAGAGAAAGCATCAGCCAATAGCATGAGAAATAAGAAGGGACAATTTACTATATATGTACAGATATTTCCACCAGATATCTTTCAGTTTGTTTTATTGTGATGAATGTTGCTGTGAGACTGGAAGCTGTGTCACCAATATTTCAAATATCAGCAGGGTCACACATGGTGGACAGGTTTCAGTGGAGCTTCCAGAAGAAGACAGACTGGGCACAAGAACAGGACCATCCACTTCCGAAAAATTTAGCCATTGAAAACCTTACAAATAGCAGTGAAACATTGTCTGATATACTATTGGAAAACATTATGAATAGCAGATTGGAAGACACTCAAAATATGACTGGGGAAGATGAACCTTAATGGTGTGGATGGAGTTAAGCTTTCAGAACCTACATTTGGACCCAACTCAAAGTGAGAGAAACAGCTGCAAACATTAATTAATAATAATAATTAATCATTAGAACATGGAATGAATGAGGTATGAATCTAGGAAAGTTGGAAGTTGTCAAAAATGAAATGGAACACATAAAGATCAATATACCGGCTATTATTGACCTGAAATGGTCTGGTATTGGCCATTTTGAATCAGACAATCATATGGGATACTATGTCAGGAATGATAAATCTCAGAGGAATAGGATCACATTCATCATCAAAAGGAACAGTCCAAGATCTGTCCTGAATTACAATGCTGGCAGTGATAGGATAATATTCAAACACCTATAAGGAAGACAAGTTAATACTACTATTATTCAAATTTATACACCAACCACTAAACCCAACATGAAGAAATTGAAAATTTTTACCAACTTCTGCAGTCTGAAATTAATCTAATATAATCAAGATGTATTGATAATTACTCATGATTGGAATGCAAGAATTGAAAATGAAGACACATCAATACTTGGAAAGTATGGCCTTGGTGACAAAAATGATGCTATACATTGCTTTATAGAATTTTGCAAGACCAATGACTTATTCATTACAAATACCTTTTTCAACAACATAAAAAGAGGCTATGCATGTGGACCTTGCCAGATGGAATACACAGGAATCAAATTGACTACACCTGTGGAAAGAGATGATGGAGAGGCTCAACACCATCAGTCAAAACAAGGCAGGAGCTAACTGTGGAATAGACCATCAGTACTTCATATGCAAGTTCAAGATGAAGGTGAAGACAATTAAAACAAGACCTCCCTGGGTTAAGGCAGAAGACACACCACACCTGCATATCAGCAACCACACCAACATACCAGCAATCACCCCAAGGATCTACCTTCAAGACCTGGTTTTATCAGTAACTTGGGTTGGCTAGGTGCAAATGGGCATGTCCAGCATTGGTGCGCCAGGAGGGCAACTTTGCTCTCCCCTCAGTGGGTCACTGAATAGGCTTTGGTCAGCTTAGTGGCACTGAGATGTCAGCACTTGACTTTATCACTAATATTGGCACCAAAGATTACTAGCAGGCACTCTCCCAACTCCAGCACAGCTGAAATCAAGTGCATCTTTGGTGTCACGGGTGGGCAAACTCACAGAGGAATTCCCTAGCTGATTGAAGTCTGAGCAGGTTGGGCTGGCCCTGTGGGCAGGCAGGGCCAGAGAGAGAAACCCCCACGGCAGATTGCAGAGCCGAGAAGTTGTCTTGGGTCAGCGTTTTGATGCTGAGGGGCCTTGGGAGTGGGGTTTTTGCATGTGTCTGAGCCCGGCAGAAAGTGGTGACTCCCTAATAACTGGAGTCTTTGCTGAAATTGAGCTGTAGGCTTGTAAATAACAGTATGACATCATCAGTAGCAGCCCACTCAAAGCCCTAGAAACTGCCCTTAGCAACAGGGAGCTTTCCTTCTTCTCACACCTTCTCCACCAATAAATTCACTCATCCAATAGAAGAAACAACATTCAGTCAACATAAAACCTCCCAGTTTGAACTCTAAACACTCTTTATGACAAAAAGAAACCCATATCCACATTCCACACAGTGATTCCACCATCACAAAGAAAACTCCATAGCAACCCAGCATACCTGAATTAATAGCTAAATAAAATAAAATGAAATACACCAGCTTCACTTTTTCAAAATATTAAACTGTAAAACGAAGACAAAAAAAATGAATACATAATGAACAGTTAAAGACAACCTCAAAATGTCTAGGAAACAACAGGTAACCTCAAATCAAACAAAAAACAGGACAAGGCTTTAGAAGCAAAACCACAAACAAAGGTCTCATTATACATGGAAGAAAAGGAGACAATAGAATTATCTGAAAAGGAATTTAGAAGATATGTTTATAAAGCTATACAAGAACCTAAGGAAACCCCAAACGGAAACAAGGAAAACACAGACAGTTCCCTGGAAGAACTCAGGAAAATCTTTCAAGAACAAAATAATAAGATTAATGCACAATCAGAACTCATACAAAAACAGCACTTAGAAATCCAGAAGATGAGTATCAAAGTAACAGAATTACACAACACAGTAGAAGCAAAAGAGTAAGTTAGAACTGGCTGAAGAACACATATCCCAACTAGAAGACACTAGACTGTATGAAGAAAAATCAGAACAAAATTTAAGAGAAATGCAGAGAACTTAAGAACTATAAGCGATGACATGAGAAAAACAACACCACTCACTGGAATTCCAGAATAAGAAGAGGCAAAAAAGACCACTGAGAAAATTGTGGAAGTCCTGCTAACAGAAAACTTCCCCCATATCATGAAGGAAGAAAAGATATTTGTCCAACAAGTGCATAGAAACCCACACAAGATAGATCCCAAGAGAAAAACACCAAGGCATATTATAAGCAAACTCTCCAAAACCAAAGACAAAGAAAAAATTTTGAGAATTCCTCAGGACAAAAGAAATATTATGTATAATAATCAAACAGTTAGGCTGAGCTCCAATTACTCAGCAGAAACCATACAGGCAAGAAGACAATGGGATGGCATATATAGAACACTGAAGGAAAAGAACTTCCAACCAAGAATCCTATTATTCATCAAAAGGAGGGTGAATCAAGTCATTCTCAGACAAACAGAAATTAAGGGATTTTATGAAAACCAGACCAACACTGCGAGAAATGCTTAAGGAAGTCCTTCCAATAGAGAACTCACAACAGAGATCAACAAAACCAGGATACGTGGCATCAACACTAAAACCAAATCAGAAATAAAAACTCAAAATAAGACCATAAAACAATGTACACTAAAAACCAAGGAAGTCAATCAGCACATGACAACAGCAACTAAACTATCAGAGGGAATAAAACTTCTAGATACAAACTTCCAAATGGAGAGGAAAACAGGACAATGTCTTCACAGTACACACTGTTCTAAAAATGGAGAGACAAGAATATACTCCAAGGTATCCACAGAGAAAAGTAACAGTCCCTGTAAGCAAATCTAGAAGGAAGGAAAACACAGGTTTAATAAGCACAAAACCAACCATAAAGAAGAAAATGGAGACAGCATTGCCAACAAACCAAACTCAGCACAGAAAAGTATATGGATCAAAGAAACACCAACAACACGGCCAAAAAAAAAAAAAAAAAAACTAGAATGACAGCAATCAATTTATACCTATCACTAATTACACTCAATGTGAATTAACTAAATGCACCTATCAAGAGAAAGAGAGTGGCAGACTAGGTAAGAAAAGAAGACCCATCGATATGCTGCCTACAAGAGACCTACTTTAGACACAAAGATAAAAACAAATTAAGAGTTAAGGGATGGAAAAATATATACCAAGCCAATGAAAACCATAAAAGAGCAGGAGTAGCAATATTGATTTCTGATAAATAGACATTAAGGTGAAAAACATCATAAGAGATAAAAGGAAGAACATTATATGATGCTGAAAGGGTCAATCGGCAAAGAAGACATTACAATAATAAATATTTATGCACCCAATGAAAGTGCTCAAAAATACATGAAGCAAATATTAACTGAATTAAAAGGGATAATAGACAACTCTAGAATAGTAGTAGGAGACTTTAACACACCACTTTCAAAGAGGGACAGGTCAACTCGAAAAAAACTCAACAAGGATACAGAAGAACTCAATTGTACAACCAACCAACTCCACCTCATAGACATATACAGAGCATTTCATCCAACAAAAGCACAATTCACATTCTTTTCCAGTGCACATGGATCCTTCTCCAGAATAGACCATATGTTAGAACATAAAACAAGCCTCAATAAATCCAAAAGCATTGAAATACTGCAAAGCATCTTCTTAGACCACAATGCTATAAAATTAGAAATTAATAATAGAAAGAGCAAGGAAAATGCATCAAACATATGGAAGCTAAACAACTCAATGCTCAAAAACTACTGGGTAACAGAACAGGTAAAAACTGAAATAAAAAAAAAAAATTCCTAGAAACTAATGAGAATGAAGATACATTCTACCAAAACCTATGTTGTTATGTGCGATTGAGTGGGACCTGACTCATAGTGACCCCTCCTTGGGTTTCTGAGGCAGTATCACTACGGAAGTAGATTGGCCCATCTTCCAAAACCTATGGGACACAGCAAAAGCAGTACTCAGAGGACAGTTTATAGCAATAAATGCATACATCAAAAAAGAGGAAAGAAACAAAATCAACACT
>NW_006922138.1:853882-855296 GCF_000298275.1 Orycteropus afer afer
ATACAAAAATCAGTTGGATTTCTCTACACCAGCAAGGTCTCCTCTGATAAATAAATAAGGGAAACAATACCATTTACTATAGCTACTAAAAAGATAAAATATCTAGGAATAAACCTCACCAGAGACATAAAAGACTTATACAGAGAAAACTATAAAACACTGTTATAAGAGACAACAAGGGCACTACATAAATGGAAGAACTTATTTGTTCATGGATAAGTAGAATAAATACTGTGAAAATGTCAATACTTCCTGAAGCAATATATACATTTAACGCAATCCTGATCCAAATTTCAACAAAATTTTTCAAGGACATGGAAAAACTTATTACTAATTTCATATGGAAAGGAAAGAGATCTCGAATAAGCAGAGCATTTCTCGAGAAGAAAATCAAAGTAGGAGGTCTCACACTCCCAGATCATAAGAAATACTATACAGCCACAGTAGTCAAAACAGCATGGTATTGGTACAATGATAGACAGATATACTAATGGAACAGAATTGAAAGTCCAGATATAGACCCATATCCATCTATGGACAACTGATCTTTGACAAATGTCCAAAACCAATTAAATGGGGAAAAGACAACCTCTTTAACAAATGGTGCTGGCAAAATTGGATATCCACCTGCAGAAAAATGAAACAAGGCCCATACCTCACACCACACACAAAAACAAACTCAAACTGGATCAAAGACTTAATTGTAAAACCCAAAACTATAAAATACATCAAAGCTAAAATAGGGGCAAATCTGGGAGCCCTAATTTATGACATAAATAGACTATCAAGCATAACCCAGAATGTGTAGGAGATAGAAGAGAAGCTAGATGAATGAGACCTTTTAAAAACTAAATTCTTGTGCACACCAAAAGATTTTGTCAAAAGGGTAAAAAGGAAACTTACAGATTGGGAGAAAATGTTTGCCTATGACATATCTGATAAAGGACTTATCTCCAAAATCTATAGAAAACTTCAACACCTAAACACAAAAAAGACAAATAACTCAATTCACAAATGGGCAAAAGACTTGAACAGACACTTCACCAATGAAGATATACAGGCAGCCAACAAACACATGAGAAATTGCTCGTGAACATTAATCATTGTTGTTAGGTGCCGTTGAGTTGCTTCCGACTCATAGCAACCCCATGCACAGTAGAACGAAAGACCGCACAATCCCATGCCAGCTCCATGTTCCTTGCTATACTTGAGCCAATTGTTGCAGCCACCATGTCAATCCATCTCGTTGAAGGCCTTCCTCTCTTTTGTCAACCCTCCACCTTACCAAGCATGACATCCTTCTCCAGGGAATGGTCCCCTCTGACAACATGACCAAAGTAGGTGAGACGAAGTCTGGCCATCCTCACTTCCAAGGAGCATCTAGGTTGCACTTCTTCCAGGACAGATCTGTTAG
>NW_006922138.1:871513-872161 GCF_000298275.1 Orycteropus afer afer
GAAGGAAATTTTCTTTGTTGGTTACCAGGGGTGGGAGGGGAGGGGAGGGAATGCTGTTAGATAGAAAAATATACGTATTGATTTGGGTGAAGAGAAGGGCAATGTACCAAATGTGAGTGGCCAATACCACAGCATTGAGGATGACAAACACATAGAGAGGTACAAGGGAGGTACAGACAACAAATATGAACCCTTTTGCACATAGAGTACTGCGTTGTCAGTGAAGGCAAACATGGGTATATGGATCAATAGATGGGTGGACAGGCTAAACGATTTGTTGTCTATGAAATGGAGAGGGTATCCTAGAACATATATAAGGTTGGTAGACAATGGTCTTATAAGTTTATGTGAATGATCAGAATTCCCAGGTGTATACTAGAGCTGACAAGGGGCAAAGTTATGGTCACTGCCTGGTCACAGCAAGCTACCCAGAGGGTCCAAGTAGTTGAACCTATGGGCTTGGGACCATAGTTGCAGGGGACATCAAGCTCAATTGGCATAACATATTATACAAAACATTGTTCCACCTCGTACTTTGGTGAGCAGTGAATGGGATCTTAAAAGCTAGCAAGCTGCCATCTAGATGCAACGATGTGTCTCTCCTTGTCCAGAGCAAAGAAGAATGAAGAAAACCAAAATTCATGGAAA
>NW_006922138.1:872624-921621 GCF_000298275.1 Orycteropus afer afer
AAACTGTGGTCAATGTCATGAGACAAAGTATATGTGAACTGCTGTATGGAAAATGAATTTACTCTGTAAATCTTCATCCAAATCACAATAAAATAAAATAAAATAAAAAGACTTACAGCCTTGGAAACCCAATGAGGGTCACCATGAGTCAGAGTCAGCTCTGGAACAGTGGGTTTGGTTTGGTAGGGGCAATATATTGAATAATGCAAGAAGAATCAAATGAAGATGGAAGGAATACCGTCTCTGTACCAGAAAGAATTGGTCACTGTACAAGTATTTCAGGAGGTAACATATGGCCAATAACCAATGTTATTGAAGGAAGATGTCCAAGCTACAATAAAGGAATTAGCAAAAAACAAGGCTCCAGGAATTGACAGAATACCATTGAGATATTGCAACAAATGAATGCAGACTGGAGACACTCACACATTTATGCCAAGAAATTTGGAAGACAGTTGCCTGGCCAATGGGGTGGAAGAGATATTTGTTCATATTCCAAAGAAAATGTTTATTATTTTTCTTTGAGGTTACCCTGTGATTTAAATTTTCTTCCCAAGGTTAGAACAGTCTGTTCTATGTCACAATTGTCTTGACTTCCCTACCATTTGGAAGTTGTGTACCAATATTATTTATTCTCTCTTTTGGGTTTGTAGTTGTCCTCATTTACAAATTTATGTCTCTGGTTCACTATTTACAGTCTTGTAACCTTATTTTACTTTGGATATTTTTATAATTGGGTTGGTTTCTGAGTTGTGTCATCATGTGTTTATTCATTGGTTGTTGTCTGTTGTTGGTTCTCTGTCCAAAGGACTCCCTTTAGCATTTCTTGTAAGATTGGCCTGATTTTAACAAACTCCCTTAGTGTCTGTTTTTCTGAAAACCTTCTATTTTCACAATTATATTCGAGGGACAATTTTGATAGGTATATAATTCTTGGTTGGAATTTTTTTTTTTTTTCTTTCAGGGTTTTATATATATCAGTCCATTGCTTTCTTGCCTTCATGGCTTCTGTTGAGAAATCAGATCTTACTGCTTGCCCTTTGTAGGTAACTTCGTGTGTGTGTGTGTGTGTGTGTGTGTGCTGCTTGGAGGATTATTTCTTTGTCTTTGGTTTTGATGAGCTTGATTTTGATATGTCTCAGGGATTTTCTTTTGAGGTCTATCTTGTTCAGGGTTCATTGAACTTATTGAATGGATATTCTCTCATCTTTCATCATGTTAGGGAAATTCTTCTTCAACAAAGCTCTGACAATTTTCTCTAACTGTATTTTTGTCTTCCTGTTCTGAAATTCCAATTACATGTAGGTTATTCCTCTTGATGGCATCCCACATGAATCTTAGGCTTTCTTCCTTTTGCTTTGAGCTTTTTTTCTGATTGATCCCTTAACAAAGTAGTATTGAAATAGTTATCTTCAATCTCATTAATTCTCTCTTCCATTAATTTGACTCTACTCCTTTGCCCATTCAATGTGTTATTTATTTCTGAAATCTTAGTATTAATCTTTTGGATTTCTATTTGTTGTTTTTGTATTGTTTCTGGTGTTTTGTTTATTTTGTTAGCTAGTTCTTGAATTATTTTCCTAAATTACTCTAAACTTTTGTCTTTGTTTTCCTTAATTTTGTCAGTGTTTGCCTTGATTTGTCTCTCAATCTATTGAAAGTACCTAAATATAATTCTTTTGAATTCTTTACCAGGGAGTTTCCATACTGCTTCTTCCTAAGGGATGTTTTCTGGGTCTGTATTCTGGTTTCTTTTGTGTACTGCTTTCTCTTGCTTCTTTGTGTGGACTGGGGTGATCAGTTGTCTCTCAGACATTGTGATGTCATTGTGTTTATATTTAATTGGTGTTTCTATGTTAGTGTAGGAGCTCTGGTGGTGTAGTGCCTAAGGCATTTGACTTCTAACCAGAAGGCTGGTGATTCAAACCCACCAGCCACTCCTCAGAAGGAAGATTGGGCAATCTACTTCCATAGTGATATCACCTGTGAAAACCAAGGAGGGGTTGCTATGAGTCAGATCTGATTCGATGGCAGTGAGGTTTTTTTTTTGTTTTGTTTTGTTTTTTGATGTTTGTGTGATTTTCCCAAGATATTTTTTCTTTCTTTCTTTTTTTTTTTCCTCCATATATCTATGTGAGCAGCGTACTGTGCTCTGCTCCACTATTCACTAGTTGGCAGCACTTAGCCGTCACCAACTGTCTCCTGCTGTTAAGGGTGAGTTGGGCTGGTGTTGGCCACTGTCTATCATTAGTCAGTTGATGCAAGAAAAGGTGATGGTCCTCAGTCAGTGGTGGGGCTGCAGGAGGTGTGGCTATGGTTAAGTTGGATGGGAACATTGCTTCCTCTCACTAAGACAAAAAATGAAATAAAATAAATACAAACAAGACAACAAAAAACACAAACTGAGTAAACAAGCAGGAACAATTACAAAAAAAAATAGATGAGAAGAAAATTAAATATATATACATATTAAAAAGAGAGACAAAAGAAAGATAAGGAGAAAAGAAAAACCAAAATATCTGGGAAGGGTGAGTGGTAAGAATGAGAGATAAGAGCAAGAATAAAAGAATAGTAAAGAGAAAATGAGAAAAGTGTGAGAAGAAAAGCAAAGGATAGGAAAAACCAAAAGAACCAAAGACACAAAACAAAGGGGACCAGGAAAGAGGAAGAGAGAAAAAGGAAACAGGGAAGGGAAAGAGGAAAAAAAGAAGGAAGGAGGAAGAATAAAAGAATAATTTAAAAACAAACAAACAAAACCAAAACTGGGAGTGGGACAGGGCACTCAGGCTCTGTCAGGGCCACAGATTGGGATGGAATTCCTCCCAGTCCAAAAGGTGGATGGAGGCAGGGAATGGCCACACCTCCATTACCAAGAAGGTGTGGGGTATAAGAGTAACAAGAGGAATATTGCACCTGTCTAGTTGTCAAGGGCTATGAATCTTTACGGAAGTAGATTGCTTCATCTTCCTCCCACAAAGCAGCTGGTGGCTTTGAGCTGCCAGACTTCCGGTTAGCAGCCAAATGCCTAATCCAATAGACCACCAGAGATCTTTACATACCTATGAATCTATTGGCAATACCATGGTGTGGGTCAAATGAACCTTAGTCTTCAAAGTGACATCTTTGCTCTTTAACACTTTGCAGCAGATTTGTCCAATGCAATAGATCATTTGATTTCTTGACTGCTGCTTCTAAGGGTGTTGATTGTGGATGCAAGTAAAATGAAATCCCTGACAACTTCAATCTTTTCTTCATTTACCATGATGGTGTGCATTGGTCCAGTTGTGAGGATTTTTGTTTTCTTTGTTGAGGTGTAATCCACACTGCAGACTGTAGTCTTTGATCTTCATCAGTAAATGCTTCAAGTCCTCTTCACTTTTAGCAAGTGCAGTTGTGTCATCTACACATATCTCAGGTTTTTAATGAGTCTTCCTCCAATTCTGATGTTGTGTTCTTCTTCATGTAATCCAGCTTCTCCAATTTTCACTCAACATACAGATTGAATAAGGATAGTGAAAGGATACAGCATTGATGCACACTTTTCCTGATTTTAAACCATACAGCATCCCTTTCTGGTTTGAACAAATGTCTCTTGGTCTTTGTACAGGTTCTCCATGAGTACAATTACATGTTGTGGAATTCACATTTTTTGTCTTCACAATGTGATCTATAATTTGTTGTGATCCACACTCTCAAATGACTTTGCATACTCCATAGTTGGTACTGTTTACAGATTTACTCCTCTGGTTCTCTTTTTTCCATTTTGTAAGATTATTTTAGGTTTGAGAATTCTTTTCCTGGGTTGGTTTCTGATAGGTGTTGTCACATGTCTTAATCTTACATTGTTGTCTCTTTAACATTTTTTTAGGGTTGGTCTCGTTTTTACAAATTCCATTAATTTCTATTTGCCATGATGTCCTTTTTCACCATCATATTTGAGGGACAGCTTTGCTGGGTATGTAATTCTTGCTTGGCAATATTTTTCCTTCAAGATTCCATGTATGTCAACTCATTGCCTTGTTGCCTGCATAGTTTCTCTGAAAAATCAGAGCTTAGTTTTATTGTTGCCCTTTGTAGGTAGTATTTTGTTTTCCCTGAGCTGGTCTCAAGATTATTTCCTTGTCTTTAGTTTTAGAAAGTTTGATTATGATATGTCTTGGTGACTTCTCTTGGGGTCTATCTTGTATGGATGGGGTTCATAGAGTTCTTGGATGGATAACTTTCATCTTTGATGTTATTAGCAGGTCTTCAACAATTTTTATTTTTGCCTCCTCTTGTTCTTTCTTGTTATTTCTTTTGATATCATCCCATGTGACTCTTAAGCTCTCTTAATTTTTCTTCATTCTCTTTTCTGATCTTTCCTCATAAAAGCTGGTGTCAAGAGATTTATATTCTAGCTAATATACATGTTCTTCAACCAGTTTAGTTCTACTTGTTTATCCTTCCAATGTGTTATCCATTTCTGTAATTTTAGTGTTTATCCACTGCATAGCTAATTGCTGTTTTAGTATGATTTGTAATTGCCTATTTATTTTATCGGAGCTCTGGTAGCATAGTGGCTAAGGCACTTGACTGCTAACCAGAAGGCTGGCGGTTCAAACCCACCAGCCACTCCTTGGAAGGAAGGTTGGGCAATCCTACTTCCGTAGTGATACTGCCTCAGAAACCCAAGGAGGGGTCGCTATGAGTCGGGGCCGACTCGATGGCAAATAACAACAACAACAATTTATTTTATCACTTTGCTTTTGTATCATTTTTTTTCTGAATTTTTCAAAGGTATTGCCTGTCTTTTCTTTTGCTTCTGTTTATGGTTTCCTTGAGCTCTTGGAAGGCCCTATATATACATATCTTTTGAACTCCTTCTCAGGTTGCTCTATTGCCTGTTCTTCCTCAGGGAGATTGGTCCATTCTTTATTTTGGTCACTTGTTTCCACTATCTTGTCTTATTTCTTTGTTTGAATTGAAGTTTTCTTTGTCTCTGAGACATTTTGAAGTTGATGTTTTTATTTTTGTGTTGGTTTGTTTCAATATATCCCAATGAGTGGGGCAGGTGTGCTTCTTTGGTTGTTAACTTGGCAGCACTGAGGCACTCCCCAGCTATTCCTGGATAGGTGGAATAATTGATTGGAATATGGATGCAGGTCTCTGTTTGGTGTGAAGAGGAGCTGCAGCTGGGATGAACAGGTATTGTCCACCATCTGTTCTTGATCCAGTGGTGTAGGTTTTGAGAGTGTGGCTCATCCATTGAGTGAGGTGGTCAGTGCCATAGAAATGGCTGAGTAGTGGAGAGTTAACATTCTCCTCCTATTTTATGGGACGAGAAAGAAAAAAAAAATCAAAGTGAAGAAAAAGAGAAGGAAAAGGAAAAAGAATAGAAATAAAAGATTAAAAATATAGAAAAAGAAAAGGGAGATATTTTAATTGAAAGATTGGCATAGCTTTCTTTCCTGCTCTTTCCCAGACTCAATGGAACAAGAATTGTCTTAAGTCCAGTTTCTTCAGCCACCCCAACACAAGCCTTTCACCAGCCCAAGCCTGATGTCTGTTGGTGGAGGGTTGGTTCCCTCTCCCACTCCCTCCTCTCTGCATGGCTGCCTGTGCCACCCGTACCTCTGACCCCATTCCCCACATGCGTCTCCCCTGGCTCCCACACGTCTGTTGCTCACTTTAAAGGCCTCTCGATCTGTCTACCCTGTGTCATCAGCGTTGTGTGGATTCTATGCCCGTTCCCCTCCTCATCAGCATGTGCATCTCTACTCAAGGTGTCTCCACTATAGCTGGTCTGGCCTCCTCTCTCTCCTCAGCCACAAATCTCACTCCATCTCGCATTCCAATCAGTTCTCAGTCTAATTCTTTATCTTCTCATTTGAGACTCAGAATTCCAGAATCATTATTTTTATCTGTTTCACTCAGCTTTCCAGATATCATTGTAGAGGTATTGTGTGGAATGTGTTAGCAAGATACCATCTTGTCTCTGCCTCCATGCTGAATTTCAATGTGAGTAGCAGGATATCTATAGATATAATTAATGGCAATGAGGCCGTTTTATGCTAAAAGAATGATTTGTTGTAATTATCACTGACTTGTTTATTATTGTATGGAATCTTTTAGTGCCATCAAGAGTACAAAACAAAACAAAAACCTCACTGCCATCTAGCCAACTCATCAAAAGAACAGTTGTCATCAAATCAGTTCCAGCTCATGACAGCCCCATGTGTATCAGAGTAGAGCTGTGCTCCACTGGGTTTTCAACTGTTGTCATATTTTGGAAGTCAATCCCCAGGCTTTCTCCCAAGGCACCTCTGAGTGTATTTGAACTTTCAACCTTTCTGTTCTAGGTGAACACTTAACTGTTTACACCACTCAGGCACTCCTAAGCTGAAATTGATAACATGGCCTTCCCAATGGTCCAAGGTCTAGGATCTAACAGCCTCAAATCAACTTCATCTTCTTATCTTGTCTAGTACCCCTGCCTTGATCCTGTTTCTGTCCACTTGCACTGATTTCCTGAAAGCATGGTGGTCTTTTCAGTCCTGCTGGCAGCATCCATGCTCTCCCCTTGCTGAGATGCCCCTCTGTGCCTTTCCCTGTTGGTGTCTCTGGCCTAGTCAGTGTGTTGTGTATGGGTCCTGTATAATATACTGTCCTGGCTGACCCATCTACCCTAAGCCAGACATGACAATCTTTGAGACACCTTTAAACCTCCCAACTCCAGCTAGAACCTGCATCCACTAGTGATAAATATAGAATAGCGTCACACAGCTTAGCTGAATTGGCCTTTCCTATAAAAGTAATGACTTTGGATCTGCTGGGAGATATTCTGAAGGTTAATATCACAGAGTGCAAGAGAGAAAATGAACAAAGCATTGCTTCCAGTTAGCTCAAATGCATAATGATTTTGAGATGTTTCCTAATTACATTTTCTATTGAAAAATGTATCTGGATGACCACACACTGAAACACACTTCCACAAAGAGCCATACAGTCCGCAGCCTCCCAGGTTGAGAATTTTGTCATGTTTTCTCCAAATACATTTCCTTCCTTTAATTTTTATTCCCTTAATATGAAAATTAAAATGCAGTGATGTCATTTACATTAAGCAATGATTCAACCATTATTTCATGATGAATTAATTTATTGATGACTAATTCTCATGCAGAATTATTCAAAATCAGTGAGGATTCACATTGATATAATCCACATTTGGACGTTTTTACACTAATAAGGTGACAGTGTTTGAAAGCAGAACCATCAAGCAGAATAATGTAAAGAAGGGAGACAAGACACTTCTCCCTACTTGGATTTTGTTCCAGGAAATCAGATTGAAAATACTGTGTACTTAAAAAAAAAAAAAAAAAAAAAAGAAAGAAAGAAAAAAAAAGTCCTCTTTTTTTTTATGACAGCAGAGAATTCACTTTCAACAAATTTTCTGGTGAAAATTAGTGGCTAAAATGATTTTCTCTTTAACTGTCTTGACCTAGTTGTGCTCAGTTGTTCCTGGGAGAGAGAGAAAAAAACACCTATCTAAACCTTTCTAGGAGCTCTGGTAGCATACTGTCTAAGGCACTTGACTGCTAACCAGAAGGCTGGCGGTTCAAACCCACCAGCCACTCCTCGGAAGTAAGGTTGGGCAATCCTACTTCTGTAGTGATACTGCCTCGGAAACCCAAGGAGGGGTCGCTATGGGTCAGGGCTGACTCGACAGCACATAACAACAACAACAACAAACCTTTCTAATCCTTAGAAAAAGAACTTGAGCCAATAACAACCCCTGGGGGGGGGGGGTCAGTACCTTGCTTTGTGTGTCATGGCTTCCAACAGGCTAGAGTTGTTCCATGTGATGGTGGAGAGAGAGCTCTAGCTTTGGAAGTGGAAGTGTTCGACGCAGAAATCCCACTGATTGCTAACGTATTGAAGGACTTTTTGTTCATGTTGAGGAAGTACCACCAGCTAGGTGTCTATGAGATCCAGAACCCCCTCCCTCTTTTTTTTTTTTTAATGTTAATGTCAGTGCTATGTAGGACATGCCTGACACAGAGGGCATTCAGAAAATGGAGATTTTTATGGGAAACATGGGATAAGAGATTCAAAATAAACCCTGGACAACACTGAGTGCATATTAGCAATCCATTCAACAATGCATCAGCTATCATCCCCTGGACATAGGAAAAGGTGAGCGCTGAATAAGGACAATAAGCTCACAGTTCCAAGATGCTGAGCTATAAACATTGTGTAAAAGATGCTTCCTCCAGTCACCTTGTGGGATGCAATTCTTAAAAAATAAATAAAATAAAATAGCAGGAGCTATTAGTGTTGCAGTTTTCTTAATATTATGCATTCAAATGATGAGTAATTGAAGCAAAACATACCAACATGACAAAACCAGTTGCTGCTACTACTCCTACTCATGCGACCTGAGTGTTTCGGAGTAGAACTGTGATCCATACAGTTTCCGGTACCTGAGATTTTAGTAGATTGTCAGGCCTCTCTTGTGAGATGCTGCTGGGCAGATTTGAACTTCCAACCTTTCAGCTGACAACCTGGTAAGTTAGCCATTTGTACCATTTAGGGACTCCTGTCAATACACCAGACCAACACCCATTATCATCAGTCATTTTGAACTCATAGTGACTTCATAGGTCAGAGTAGAGCTGGCCCATAGTGTTTCTGAGTGCATACATCTTCATGGAAGCACACTTGTCTCATCTTTCTCCTGTGGAGTGGCTGATGGGTTTGGTTAGTGTCTAGAAGCCTTCACCCTGCACCACCAGAAGACATTACCATCCACTCTCAACATGCAGTGAAAGGTAATTTATAGAAAGGCAAGCCTCCCTCATTCATTGTAAAGTCACATGGTTTTACTGAACAGACATGATTCGCTTCCCCCTGAAGGTGTCAGACTTGAGATAGTTTCTCTTGTCTCCCACACTTTGCCCTTTTATTTTGGGACTTAGTGGGTTTACTTTGTTTGTTTTTAAATTTATGGACATGATTTCTATTTAATGCAGGTGGTGGTTGTTGTTCGGTGAATCAAGTCAATACTGACTCACAGTGACCTTACACACCACAGAATGAAACGCTGCCCAGGCCTGTGCTTTCCTCGCCATCATGGCTATGCTGGAGCCATTGAGTGCAACCTGAGCCTTCCTTTCGCAGTTTTGCATATTACAGAAAGCACACAGCGGGCCACTGCGCCCCACAGGGCTTTCACTGGCTAAGCTGATTTAGTAATTTTTTGAAGTAGATGGTCACATCTTTCTTCATAACCTGTCTGTCTGGAAGCTCTGTTGAAATCTTCCACCATCGGTGACCCCGCTGATATTTGCAATACCAGTGGCATAACTCCCAGCATCACAACAACACACAAGTCCCCAAGGTGTGACAAACTGACAAGTGTGGTGGAGTATAGGTGGCCTCTCTTTAATATGTTAAAGTCCACTTAGTGGCATACTACAGTCGAACTTGCCAAATGCATGGACATTTAAAAAAATCACTCATTTCCACTCATAATTGCTTAACTGCCAAGAAATCAAATTCAACTCCGTGTGAAAATCTTCATACATACCTACAGACTAAATGGATCTTCTGTGATTACACAAGAAGTAAACGATGGGATTAGGATTAAACTCACAGTTTGTATAAGCCTTGTCCACAAACATTAAGTCTCTCTTTGTGTAGGAAATCATACCCGTTACTATGGAGTCACGTCTGACTCATAAGAGCCTCCAGGGTGTCACAGTAGAACCCCAGAGGGTTTTCAATGACTGGCCTTTCTTCTCAGTTACTTCTGGGAGGACTCAGACCTCCAACTATTTGGTTGGTAGCTGAGCACATAGGCCATTTGCGTCACCCAGGGACTATCACGCAGGAAAAGTGATATTTAAAAGGAAAAATGTAGTAAAGAATCTGGAGATGCATTGATGCCATATTTAAATAGAGCTTGCTCTTTGCAAAGGCTCATCAATTTTCTTAGCAGCCTAGGCACAAAGAAGCTATTAAGGACTAGGCCAGTGCCTCGCCCTCTGCTGAGAGCCACACGCTGCCCTTGCAGTGGGGGAATCTTTCCCCTCCGAGTCCTCATCACACTTCCAGGTAATGACTGCAGAGAACTTTGATTTATCACTCCTGCACAGAGAAACTCATTTCAGCAGCAGCCAGAGGGGGTGGCAACCTGATCAGAAGAGCCACAGAAATAGAATCTGAGAAAAGGAAATGTGAGCAGAAATTACTATGAGACTTTATTCCTTCAATTTCCCAAGTGAAGGAGCAGCAATGCACCCAGGAGAAGGGGAGGGGAAGCCGCCTGCTGTCCCAGAGTGGCCTGATTCCTTGATAAGGCTCTGGATGTAAGAGCGGGGCTTCCAAACACCGAAGGAGCTCTGGTCTTGCTGTGGTGAAAGCATTCAGCTTCTAACCAGAAACATTGGCCGCCTGACACTCCACAGGGGAAAGATGAGGCAATCTGCCTCCATAAAGATTTACAGCCTTGGAAACCCTATGAGGCAGTTCTATACTGTCCTAAAGGGTCACTACAAGTTGGAATCAACTTGACAGCAGAGGGTTTGGTTTTTGGGTTTTTTTTTTTTTTCCAAATACCAACACACTAACAACAGGCTTGTTGTTATTGCAGGTTGCTGTCAAGCTGGTCCCAATGCATGGTGGCCCCATGCACAATAGAACAAAAAGAACAAGATCCACCCCCTTGGTCTGCTGCATATTCAGCTCTTGTCTTCAGTAGGATTTTCAGTGACTGATTTTCACCAGGCCTTTCTTCCTAGTCCATCTCAGTCCAGAAGGTCTGCTGAAACCTGTTCACATCAAAGCAACACAAGAACATGTCTTCCCGTGAGGTTCATCGGCCAGGAATGGAACCCGGGGCTCCCACATGCAAGGTGAGAATTCTACCACAAACCACAAACATCAGTAATAAAAGATTACATGGCCTCCAATCATTGGTGCATACCAATGAGCAGATATAGTCAATCAAAGGCTGGTGGCGGGCAACATCCTATGGACAGTGAGCTGAAAACAACTCAACTTTGGCCACACAGCCCCTAGAGCCGTGAGTCAGGAGCACTGATTCTTTCCCATCATCCCACTGCCATTGACTTGATTTTGACTCACAGTGACCTTAGCGGACAGAGCAGTCACCCAGAGGGCTTCCAAGGCTGTAAGCACTGGTGCCTTAGAATCCAGGTGACTTGAAAGCTCAGACTGACATCATCAAGTTCACTGGCCATGAGTTCACTGCTAATAGCCAGTGGCCCACAGAAGAAGAAAAATGGAATGAGATTTCAGCTACTTCTCCAAGGGACACCACAAAGAATGCAGACATGACTGATGACACCAGCACACAATTCTTTCCTTGTGATGCCCCACTCTCAATTCTAGTCCTTCTTTTGTAACTGTTCTCTCCTTTCCACTGAGGCACCTCCACCTGGCACAGAGCACAAAACTCCAGTCAATCAATGCTTAAAAAGGAAGAGTTTTCCTTGAAAAAGATGCTGATTCACCATCATTAGAAAAGATTTCTTCTTATTATAGATTAAATTTTGTCCTCCCCAAATGTGTGTTAGAGTCTTGACCTCTACATTTTGGATGTAAACCTGTTTAAAAATAAAGTCTTATTTTCAATTAGGTCAGATCCAAGTTCAAACTACTTGCTGTTGGACCTATTCCCACTTCTGGTACCCTCATTTGTGCTTCATAGGGTTTTCAGTGTCTGACTTTTAGGAAGTAGATCCCTTCCTTTCCTCCCAGGATCCTCTTAGTGAACTTGAATCTCCAAACACCCAGGGACTCCACAGTCAAGGAGGGTGGGTTCAAAATCGAATTACTTCCAAATGTAAGAGTGGAATACATACAGAGATACACTCACAGGGGAGAGAGACGCCTGTGTGATCTACAAGCCAAGGAACCAAGATCTTTTGGAACTACAAACAAGGAAGGAATTGACATGGCTGAGATACTAATCTGGATTTTTCCAGAACTATGAGAAAATACAATACCTGTTCTTTAAAGTCTCCTGCTTGTAGTATTTCTGTTATGGCAGCACTAGATAACTAAGGCACTTGTCTAGCTCTCTGAATTATGCACTGGTATTTTGTGGTAGTTGCTTGTAAATAACCCAGTCATGAAGTAGGCATTTTATCCATATATGGCTACTTTTAACAGCACAGACATAGCTGAACAACCTGGTGTCCCTAACAGCCCAGGAAGTGCAGACCTGGTACATAAATTAGAATGTAGCTCAGAGTCTAAGTCAACTTCAGTGATCACAGCAAGCTGGTTCATCCTTCCTTGTTCCCATTCATCTCTCTTTTCAAAGCCTCTGTGTTTATCTTCACATTTTCCTCTGGTAACAAAGGACTCACCTTTCTCCCTCCCTTACTTTATACTCATCAATCAAATGACTTCCCTTGATTTCTGCATCCTTCAGCATCAATTTCTCCTTCAGCTGCTGAGAGAGAACTGTTTTATGGGAGCTTTCCTGCTTGACAGACCATAGCTCACAGGCCTCAAACACTTATTCATTTCTTTTTATAAATAATATTTCATAGTGTTTTCAGTGAAAGTTGACACAGCAGTTTAGGTTCCCATTCAACAATTTCTACACAAACTGTTCAGTGACATTGGTTACATTCTTCATAGTGCTGGAATATACTCATTAGTTCCATTATGGTTGTTCCATTTCCATTAACCTAGTCTCCCTGCCACCTTATCTTCTTCCCTTTATTTTTAAATAATAGTTGACTGTCTCATACAGATGTTGTTCATTATTTTGTGAGCCCATCTTTATTTAGCTAAAAGGTGATCTCAAGGGTCCACTTATTAATTTATTTTCTTATTCATTTGAATTTTTCTGCTTATGTTGTTGTTGTTGTTAGGTGCCGTTGAGTCGCTTCCGACTCACAGCAACCCCATGCAAAGCAGAACGAAACACAGCCCGATCCCGCACCAGCTCCATGATCCTTGCTATACTTGAGCCCATTGTTGCAGCCACTGTGTACAATGTTTCTGGACTATTCATAAAATTGCATAGTAATGTATCAGACAGTGTTTCTCTGCTATTCATAAGGTTTTCTGGCCAATTCTTTGAGAAATGAATGGCCTCCTCCTTCTTCCTAGTCTGTCTCAGTCTGCAATCTGGGCTGATTCCTGTGCAACAAGTGCACCCCACTGGGCTTGAAACACCAGTGGCACAGCCTCAAACCTCACAGCAACATGTCACCACAGTATGACAAATCGACAGACAAGTTTGTCTTCCTCAGATGTTGGAAACCCCTCCAACCACCCTTACCTGGATCCCTGAGGCTATATTTATACTTTCTGCCATTTTTAAAATATACATATAATTTTTTATTGTGATTGGGGTGAACTTTTACAGTGTATGTACAATTTGATTTATATTCAATAGCTCACACACATTTTGTTTCATACATTGATTACAATCCTTGTGATGTAAGAGCTCTCTCCTCCCCCCTCCTCCCTGTGGTCACCCTTTCCCTGTGTCCTTCTTGCCTGTGCCTTCCTGCCTCCCTACCTTTCTCCTTGTGTAAATGTTGCCCTTTGCACCCCTCAATGTTTTTCGTTCTAAAGAGTGCATCTCCCTTGTGTAATTCTTCAGCTGATGCTGCTGCTGTTGTTGTTGTGTGCCGTCAAATCGGACCTGACTCATAGTGACCCCTTCTTGGGTTTCCAAGGCAGTATCACTATGGAAGTAGATAGCCCCATTTTCCTTCCGAGGAGCGGCTGGTGGGTTTGTCTATTATGTGGCTGAGAGTTAACCCATGGGAGTGAGTGTAATTCAGACCTGAAGGATGACTAGAGGCCATAGCCTCAGGGGTTTCACCAGTCTCCTGGCATGTTGTTATTGTTATTAAGGGCTGTTGAGTCAACTCTGAATCATGGTGAACTTAGGTGTAACAGACCCAACAGTTGCCTGGTGAGGAACCATTTTCATGACAATTGGCAGGTTTCAGCCCGTTATTGTGCTTATGGTGTCATCCATCTCACGAAGGGTTTCCTTCTCCTTCAATGAGCATCCAGTTTACAAAATAGGATGTCCTTTTCCACTGATTGGTCTTTCCTGATGACATGTTCAAAATCAGCGTGCCAAAGTCTCACCATTCTGGCCTCTAAGGAACATTCTGGTTGTACTTCCTCTAAAACTTACTTGTTTGTTCTTCTGGAAGTACATGATCTATTCAATATTCTTCAATGCATCAATTCTTCTCTTTTTTTCCCACCTTTTGCATGCATATGAGACAACTGAAAAAAAATCATAGCTCATTTATATGAAATATCTAAAATAGGCAAATTACAGAGACCAAAGTTTAACCATGGTTAAATTATTAAATAGGGTCTAGAGGGAGAGAAGGAGCTCTGGTAGTGTAGTGCCTAAGGCACTTGACTGTTAACCAGAAGGCTGGCGGTTCAAACCCACCAGCCACTCCTCAGAAGGAAGGTTGGGCAATCTACTTCCATAGAGATACCACCTTGGAAACCCAAGGAGGGGTTGCTAGAGTCAGGATGGACTCGGCGGCATGCAACAACAACAACAACAGAGGGAGAGCTGAAAGGGGAATCATTGTTTAGGAAACTTTGAGTTTCTGTTAACAGTGATGGAAAATTTTGTACTGATTATGGGTGATGGATACACAACATGATTTACATAATTGGTGTCACTGAATTGTACATGTGAAAAATGTTGAATTGGGAAATGTGTTATCTATATTTTTGCAATGAATAAAGGCCCATGGCTTGAGTCAAGATGTTCTGCAAAGATCTGAAATAGCCATATTGTTGTAGTGTGCTGTCAAGTCAATTCCAACTCATAGTGACTCTATATGACAGAGTAAAACTTCCCCAGAGGGTTTCTAAATAATAATCTTCATAGGAGTAGATTGTCAGGTCTTTTCTCCTATAGACTGGCTGATGGGTCCAAACTGTCAATCTTTTGGTTAGCAGCCAAGAGCTTAACTATTGAACCACAGGACTCCTTGAGAGAACCATAGACCTACATCTGTCTCTTTCACCATAAGCTTCCTTTCCTTTAGGAGATTTCAGTCAGTACTCATTTCCTAGGAGCTGAGTTATTATATACTTATTTTCATACAATTACAAATAAATGTCTACATATTGACAAGCTAAATTTCTGTAATAGTAATTTTTCCTTTTCTTCAAAAAAAATACTTTTCTTTTTTTTCACCAACTTCTCTATATAAAGCTCTGTTTCTATTTAAAATTTAATTTAAAAGATTATATGCATTTATTTCAAGATAAGGGTATCCAACACTCTTGCAATCTCCTGGAGAGATTAAGCAAGAAAGAAAATGTGATCTGTAACATTTTCTTTTCAAATAAGGTCGTAAGTTATAAAGATTCTCATGATTGGGTCTATCACTGGCAATATGACTAAGAAAGGGATCACCAGTTAATGTACATTATATGTGCCTGATGGTTTGAATTATCTTAACAAGTAATACAATTGCAGAAATGCAAGGGTTTGACTTAAGTTAGGCAAAAACAGGATGTTTTTATAACTTGAACAAGAAGGCGTCTATTGGTATAATAAGTTCAGCTGCAAATAATTTAAAATTAAAGCAAAAACAATGAAAGGGTGGCTGCAAAAACGACAAGGAGGCCACATGTTCTGACCTCCTCTAACCCTACAAGGGGAAGGCAGGATTACCAGCAGTAAACCAAGGCCTATTACTGCAAGGCCAGACATGCTGCCTCCCTCCAGCCCTTTCACCAACCGTTCCTCCCAAGGCACCCACCACCTCTCTCCTGGGTTCGATAATTCACTGCAGTGGCCACACAGAACTCACAGATTATGGGGTTTATTAGGGAAGCACCAGGCTACAACTCAAGTCCAGGAAGAATGCTCAGTCTCTCTCCCAGCCCACCGTCCCTCAGCCAAGAGTCTCTCACAGTTTCTTTCCCAGCAGTGCTGGTCCCTCGGTGTCTCACTCAGTGATGCGTGTCTCTTGCGGCTCTTTCCCAGCAGCACGTGTCTCTTTTGGCAGCACGTCTTCCTCCACCAGCAGTCAGAGAGCGTTCTGCCTCCAGGAGGCCTCCTTTGAGCCCGGAAGGGTGGTCAAACTAGCCAATCACAGCATCAGAACTCTAAGCACGTGAGAGAGAGTGGGCACCTCCCAGAACATTGTATTGTGCCACTCCCAACAGAAATAACCCAGGTGGATAGCTTCAGCAATCAGGGGCTACTCAGTTGCTCATACAAAATCCCACCTTGGAGTTTACAAAGACTTATGGGTAGAAAAGCCACAGTAAGTAATTTACTACACCGCAGTGGCTAAACGAGATGCAGGTTTGTTTCTCTTTCTCATAAAAGAAACCCAAAGTAAACAGTCACAGGAGCTCTGGTAACATAGTGCCTAAGGCACTTGACTGCTAACCAGAAAGCTGGAGGTTCAAACCCCCCAGCCACTCCTCTGAAGGAAGATGGGGCAATCTATTTCCACAGTGATACTGCCTCGGAAACCCAAGGAGGGGTCGCTATGAGTCGGGTCCAACTTGACGGCACATAACAACAACAACAACAACAACAGGGTGAGCTGGCAGCTCCATGATCACCAGACTCAGACCTCTTCTGTCTTGATTCTTGTCTGCCCTTCATACAGGGTAGCCTTCGTTTTCTCTACAGTGCACAGGAAAGAGGAAGCAGGTAAGCGTCTCACTTTAAGGGATATGCCTAGAACTCATTCCTTCCAATCATTGGCCAAAACTGAGCTGTATGATCACTCTTAGCCTAAAGAAGGCTGGGAAATGTAGCCTTTTACTTGACAGGTGTAATCACCACCACCAGTGGCCACTGAGTCAATTCTGACACATGGAGACCTCGTTCGTGTCAGAGGAGAATTGTGCTTCATAGGGTTTTCACCAGCTGATTTTTTGGAAGTAGACCGCCAGGACTTTCTTTCAGGACACTTCTGGATGGCCTCAAAGTGCCAGGCTTTCTGCTGGAATCCACATGTTAACCTTTGTATCACTCAGGGACTCTAGGCAGACAGATACCAAAAGCCAATATCAAACGTATTGCCATTTACTCGATTATGATTTGTAGCACACCTATTGCTGTTGTTATTAGGTGTCATCAGGCTGGTTCAGACTCACAGTGACCCCACGTACAACAAGACACAACATTCCCCACTCCTGCACCATCTTCACAGACATCTCTATGTTTGAGCCACTGAGTCAATCCTTCTCATTGAGTGTCTTCTTTCTTGGTGACTCTCTACCAAGCATTATGGCCTTCTCCAGGGACTGGTCCCTCCTGATAACATGTCCAAAGTACATGAGACAATGTCTCACCATCCTTACTTCTAAGGAGCATTCTGGCTATCCTTCTTCCAAGACAGATTTGCTTGTTCTTCTGCCAGTCCATGGATATTCATTATTCTTTGCCAACTCCATAATTCAAAGGCATCAATGCTTCTTTGGTCTTCCTTATTCCATGTCCACTTTTCATAAGCATATGAGAGAATTGAAAATACCATGGCTTGGGTCAGGCACACCTGATTCTTTGAAGTAACATCTTTGCTTTTTAATATTTTAAAGAGATATTTTGCAGCAGATTTTGCTTGGTGCAAAATGACTTCTGATTTCTTGACTTCTACTTCCATGAGTGTTGATTGTGGAACCAAGTAAAATGAATTCTTTGACAACTTGAATTTTTGTCAATTTATTATCATGTTCCTTATTGGTCCAGTTGTGAGGAATTTTGTTTCTTTATGTTAAGATGTAATTCATACTGCAGACTGTGGTCTTTGATCTTCATCAGTAAGTGTTTTGAGTCATCTTCACTTTCAGCAAGCAAAGTTGTGTTGTCTGCACACCACAGGTTGTTAATGATTCTACCTCCAATCCTGTTGCCACATTCTTCTTCAGATAGTCCAGCTTCTTGGATTATATGCTCAGCATACAGCTTGAATGAGTATGGTGAAAAGATACAATCCTGACACACACCTTTCCTGATTTTAAACCATGCAGTATTCTCTTGTTCTGTTTGAATGACAGCCTCCTGGCCTATGCACAGGTTCCTCATGAGCACAATTAAGTGTTTTGGAATCCCCATTCCTCTCAATATTATCCACAATTTGTTATGATGCACATGGTCAAATGCCTTTGTATTGTCAATAAAACCAAATAAACATCTTTCTGGTATTCTTTGCTGAAAGCGTCTGACATCAGGAATGATAGCCCTCATTCCACGTCCTCTTCTGAATCCAGCTTTTATTTCTGAAAGTTTCCTGTCAATATACTGCTGCACCTGTTTTTGAATTATCCTCACCAAAATTTTACTTGATGTGATATTCATGATATTGTTCAATTATTTCCATGTTCTGTGGGATCTCCTCTCTTTGGAATGGGTACAAATATGGTTCTCTTCCAGTTAGTGGGGCAGATAGCTGTCTTCTATATTTGTTGACATAGACAAGTAGCTGCCTCCAGTTCAGCATCTCCTTGTTGAAATATCTCAATGGGCATTCTGTCAGTTCTTACAACCTTATTTTTCACCAATTCCGTCAATGCAGCTTCAATTTCTTCCTTCAATACCATTGGTTCTTGATCATATGCCACCTCCTGAAATGGATAAACACTGACCAATTCTTTTTGTTATAGTGACTCAGTGTATTCCCTCCATCTTCTTTGGATGTTTCCTGTGTCATTCAATATTTTACCCATAGCCTCCTTCAATATTGCAACTTGAGGCTTGAATTATTTTTAGCTCTTCCAGTTGGAGAAATGCTGAACGTGTTAATCCTTTGTGATTTTCTAACTCCAAGTCTTTGCATATTTCATTATAATATTTGACTTTGTCTTCTCAAGCTTCTCTTTGAAAGACAGTGTATAACAACCCCATAGGGTTTATAAGGTCTTAAATCTTTGTGGAAGCAGACTGCCACATCTTTCTCCTACAGAGTAGCTGGTGGTTTTGAACTGCTAACCTTCTGGTTAACAGTTAAATGCTTCTCTACTGCATCACCAGGAATAGCTTTTATTATTTTATTTTATTATTAGGGAAGTCAGATGATGGGAGACACAGAGTACCTCCACCCCACTGACATTGGATCTCTATGAAGACACAGACTAAGTCTTCTTTGTTTAAGTAATACACCCAAGTAATCACAGAGTCCAGGCATAACCTTAATGAGTACAGAACAGTGAGAGGGTCTCTCAACCAATGTAGGGATTTTTATGTTGATGTCTCAAACCAGCTTCCAGTGGTTAAGAAGAATAAGGTGATTCCTCACCTTTATTGACTGTTTAGTAATATATGTCTGACACTGACCTAAATACTTTACATGTATGCACTTTACATGTATGCACTTTACATACAATTACATGAGTGGTGCAAATGGCCAATGTCCTCAGCTGCTAACCAAAGGTGGGAGGTTGAACTCCAGCCAAAAGACCTTGGAAGAAAGGCCTGACAATCTCTTTCTGAAAAATCTGCCCCTGGAAGCTATTGAGCAGAGTTGTACTCTGACTCGCATATGGTCACCGTGATCTGGAGTCAACTCAATGGCAACTGACTTTTTAATGCTCACAAAACACAGGTGAGAGAGGGGCTTTTCATATCAGTGTTTCATTAATGAGGAAGTGGAGGAAGATGTCATGCAACCTGAACCTTCCTCTCTTCACAAGCCTTCTGCTTTCTGCTGGTGATTTCCTGATTGGAGAGAGCATGGGATATTTTTATTTTAGAATCATTCTCTTTTATTTTTTTTAATCAAAATTTAAAAATAAAGTGATGATGGCAACAAAATATTCCATTCACATATCTAGTATTACTACCTTCCCTCCCACAATGAATTGATATTAACAACAAAAAGATAGTATTGGATATGAATTTCTGTGAGATATTCTTAAATTTATGTTCCATAAAAATCTTTAGTGATATATGTTAGGTATTTATACACACCGATTGAAAATTTTAATCAAATTTCTAAGTATCACTCTGCTTAGTTGTTTGAATTAGCAACTTGTTTGATAAAACATAACTCAATTGGGTCAAAGCCATGGAAAACTGAGTTATACACAGAATGGTGGAAATTCATGAATCTGCTGCTAAACACAGTTCTGAAAGAAGCTCTCCAGTAAACTCTGAAAATTGTTCCTTAACAAGTGCCCCTGTCAAATTTTTGTTTCTTAGAGGCCATTAGGATCACAGTACAGTTTGATGGGAGCAATGGTTGTTCAATGACAGAACTCTCACCCTCTTTGAGGGAGATTCAGGTTCAATTCCCAGCCAATGCACCTTCTGTGCAGCCACCACTCATCTGTGAGTGGAGGTTTGAATCTTGCTATGAGGCTAAGCAGATTCCAGTGGACATGGAGAGGAAAGAAATCTTGGTGCTCTGCCTCTGAAAATCAGCCAGTGAAAATCTTAGGGATCAAAGTGATGCAATCTGCAACTGGTCATGGAAGTGGTACAGGAGCAGGCAGCATTCTGTTCCATTGTGTGTGAGGTTGCCAAGAGGCAGAGCCCACTCAGTGACAGCTACCAACAACCACAGCAGCAGCATGTGCTGAGGTTCTCCATCACTCCAGGCCAAGGTCTTCTCCCTGCCACTGCCCTAAGGTGCTCTTCCAACTCCTGGTCTAGAATGCCTGCCTCTTCTCTTCTGGATTGGATACAGAAAGCGGAGGTAGAGGTCACCTCTAACCTCCCAGGCTAGCACACATTCAGACCCCTCCATCAAATGAGCAGTGAATCACGCTGGAAAGGGAGAACTAAAGTTGAAGGGCTGAGTCCAGAGCTAGCTCATTTAATACAGCCTCGAGTGTCCCAGAGGAAAGAACATAATCAAGAGCTCATGCTCAGCTCAACCTCTGAGGTGCACTGGTCCGTGGTCTGCTGTGACACAGAGTATGGTTCCAGTCAGCACACAGAAGCCCCAGACACAGGGCACTTGAGGTTCTAGGGACACGATCTTTGCAGAGCTCGTGGGCCAACCTCCTGTGGCAGTGAGTGAAGCTAACACTGCAGTTGAGGACTCTGATGGGAGAGCTTTGTCTGAAACTCAGGCCCGTCTGTCTCTGGAGTCAGAACACAAGCTCATCAGTTCCCAGCCAGAACTGCATTTCTCCCCTTCAGAACAAATGTAGGCTTGGTTCTGGAGGCTACTTGTGGGAGATGGCTTCCTGCTCTCCCCTCCAGTGGATAGCTAAGAACAAAATGTAACTTGCAGCTATGCTGGGGAGGGTTGGGAAGAAATTATGAGTATCCCAGAACAGATCCTACACAGCCTCCCCCAAGCAGCAGGGACTCAAAGTCTGAAAGAGGAGTCGAAGGGAAGGCTTCTCTAACTTACTTGGTGTTTAGGGGAAAATATAGGATTTTTAAGGTTGTGGTTGAAAGCATATGTACAGTGATATTCATAAGAGAAACCAAAATAACCTGCTTTCTAAGAAACTATTTGCTAATTGAGGATATATGGATGCACCTGTCATATCCATTTTCCTAAGCCTACCATCTGCTTCTTTTGGAATCATTTCACCATGCAGAGAAGCATCTTAGAGCCAAAAATGTTATTATATAAGACTTTTTAGCTACCTAGGATTTAGGCCATGAATAGGCTTCAAGATCCATCAACACTGGAAAATATAGGGACTTTGGTAGGTGTCCATGAGTAGGTGCACTGTTTCTAGGGAGATTATCCATTGATTGATGATATTATCTCCAAAAAACTCTAAGTCTAAATATATATATACATACATATATTACATATAAAATCCATATAAATAAAAATAAATAGATCAATAACTAACTCCTGAATCAGGCATGAACACGTTGTTGTTAAGTCCCCTTGAGTCAGTTCTGACTGATAACAACCTTATGTACAACAGAAGGAAGCACGACCTAGTCCTGTGCCAGCCCCACAATGGTTTGAGCCCATTGTTTCAGCCACTGTGTCAGTCCATCTCCTTGAGGGTCTTCCTCTTCTTTGGTGACCCTCTACTTTACCAAGCATGGTGTCCTTCTCCAGGAACTGGTCCCTCCTGACATCCTTGCTTCTAAGGAGCATACTGACTGTACTTCTTCTAACACAGATTTGTCCATCCTTCTGGCAGTCCAGGGTATATTCAACATTCTTCGTCCACATCATAATTAAAATGCATCAATTACACACACACACACACACACACACACACACACACACATATATATATATAGTTGTTTTTATGTGCCACTGAGTTAGACCAACTCATAGCGACCCCTCCTTGGGTGTCCGAGGCAGTATCACTACAGAAGTAGATTTCCCAACCTTCCTTCTGAGGAGTGGCTGGTGAGTTTGAACTGCCAGCCTTTTGGTTAGCAGTCAAATGCCTTAGGCACTGCGCTACCAGAGCTCCTGATATATATATCAGGTTGTTGTTGTTGTTAGGTGCTGTCAAATCAGCTCCAACTCATAGTGACCCTATGTACAACAGAATGAAACACTGCCTGGTCCTGCACCAGCCTCACAATCCTTGCTGTACCTGAACCCATCATTGCAGCTGCTGTGTCAATCCATCTCATTGAGAGTCTTACCCTTTTTTGCTGACCCACCACTGTACCAAGCATGATATCTTTCTCAAGGTAATGGTCCTTTCTGACAACATGACCAAAGTAGGTGAGACAATGTCTGGTCACTCTCACTTCCATGGAGCATTCCATCTGCATTTCTTCCAGGACAACTTTGTTCATTCTTCTGACAGTCCATGGTACTTTCAATATTCTGTTCCAACACCACAACTTAAAAGCATCAACTCTTCTTCCATCTTCCTTTTTCATTTTATGGCTTTCATATGCATATGAGGCTATTGAAAATAACTTGTTTGGGATGAGGCACACCTTAGTCTTCAAAGAGACATCTTTGCTCCTCAACACTCTAAAGAGATCTTTTGCAACAGGTTTGCACAGTGCAGTATATCCTTTGATTTCTTGACTGCTGTTTCCATCGGTGTTGATTGTGTAACCAAACCAAAAAGCCAAACTCACTGCCATCAAATCAAATCTAACTCATAGTGACCCCTCTTTGGGTTTCTGAGGCAATGTGTCTACAGAAGTAGATTGCCCAACCTTCCTTCTGAAGAGTGGTTGGAGGGTTTGAACCACCAGCCTTCTGGTTAGCAGTCAAATGCTTTAAGCACTATGTCACCAGAGGCCCCATTGTGTAACCAAGTAATATGAAATTTTTGACAGCATCAATCTTTTCTCCATTTATTATGATGCACCTTATGGGTCCAGTTGTGAGGATTTTCATTTTCTTTGTACACACACACACACACACACACACACACATCCACCACTCATCTGTCAGTTTGTCATACTGTCATGCTACAGTGGCTTGCATGTTGCTGTGAGGCTGGAGGTTATGCCACTGAGGCTATGGCACTGGTATTTCAAATATCAGAAGGGTCACCCATGATGGACAGGTTTCAGAGGAACTTCCAGACTAAGACAGACTCAGAAGAAGGAAGGGGCCATTCACTTCTCAAAGAATTGACCAGAGAAAACCTTATGAATAGCAGTGAAACACTGTCTGACATATTACTGGAAAACTTCATGAATAGCTCAAAAATTAGTCTTGTACAGTGTTGGAAGATGAGCTCCTTAGATGGGAAAGCACTCAAACTATAATTGGGGAAGAGCTGCCTTCTCAAGGTAGAGTTGACCTTAACGATGTGGATGGAGTAAAGCTTTCAGGACTTCCATTTGAAGATGTGGCATGACTCAAAATGGGAAGAAACAGCTGCAAACATCCATTAATAATCAGAACATGGAATATAGAAAGCATGAATCTAGGAAAATTAGAAATTGTCAAAAATGAGATGGAATTGATAAAGATTATTTCCTAGGCATTAGTGAGCTGAAATGTATTGGTTTGGGCCATTGTGAATAAGACAATCATATGGTCTACCATGCTGGGAATGACAAATTGAAGGGGAATGACATGGCATTCATCATCACAAAGAATGTTTCAAGAGAAATCCTGAAGTACAGTGCTATCAATGATAGGATAATATCCATATGCCTACAAGGCAGACCAGTTAATACTACTATTATTCAAATTTACACACCAATCGCCAAAGCCAATGACTAGGAAATTGAAAATATTTCCCAACTTCTGCAGTTTGAAATTGACCAAATGTGCAATCAAGATGTGTTCATTATTACTGGTGATTGAAATGCAAATATTGGAAACAAAGAATCACCAGTAGTTGGAAAATATGCCCTTGGTGATAGAAATGTTGCTGGAGATCACAGGATAGAATTTTGCAAGACCAATTACTTATTCATTGCAAAAACCTTTTTTCAACAACATAAACAGCAGCTAAACACATGGAGTTCCCTAGGTGGAATACATAGGAATTATATTGACTACATCTGTGGAAAGAGGTGATGGAGAAGTTTAATATTTTCAGCCAAAACCAGGCCAGGAGCTGACGGTGGAACAGACCACCAATGTCTCATATGCCAATTCAAGTTGAATCTGAAGACAATTAAAATAAGTCCATGAGAGACAAAATATGACCTTGCTTATATCCACCCGAATTGAGAGACAATCTAAAGAATAGATTAGATGCATTGAACACCAATGACTGAAAACTAGAGGAATTGTGGGATGATATCAAGAACATCATCGATGAAGATAGCAAAAGGTCATTAAAAAGACAGGAATGAAAGAAAAGACCAAAATGGATGTCAGAATAGACTCTGTAACATGCTCTTGAACAGAAAGAAGCTAAAGCAAATGGAACAAATGGGAAGATTAAAGAGCCGAACAGAATATTTCAAATTTCAGCTTTAGAAGACATAGTCAATTATTATAATGAAATGTGTAAAGACCTAGTTAGAGAACTAAAAATGAAGGACATGTTCAGTATTTGTCAAGCTGAAATAGCTAAAGAAAAAAATTCAAGCCTCAAGTTGCAGTATTGAAAGATTCTATGGGCAAAATATTGAATCATGCAGCAAACATCAAAAGAAGATGGAAGGAATACACAGTCACTGTATCAAAAAGAATTGGTCAATGTTCATCCATTTCAGAAGGTGGCATATGACCAAGAGCTGATGGTGTTGAAGGAGGAAGTCAAAGCTGCACTGAAGGAATTGGCAAAAATAAAAACTGTCTCCAGGAATTGACTGAATACCCATTGAGGTGTTACAGCAAACAATGACACACTGAAGGCACTTACTCATCTATGCCAAGAGATTTGGAAGACAGCTACCTGGCCCACTGAGTGGAAGAGATCCCTATTTGTACCCATTTCAAAGAAAAGTGATCCCACAGAATGTGGGAATTATCAAACAATATTATTAATATCACATGCAAGTAAAATTTGTTGAAGATATTTCAAAAATGGCTACAGAAATATATTGATGGGGACCCTCCAGAAATGCAAGCTGGAATCTAAAGAGGATGTGGAACAAGAGATGTCAGTGCTGATGTCCGATAGATTTTGTCTGAAAGCCAACAATACCAGAAAGATGTTTACTTGTGTTTTATTGACCATGCAAAGGCATTCGACTTTGTGGATCATAATAAATTATGGATAACATTGAGAAAACTTGGAATTACAGAACACTTAATTGTACTCATGAGGAACCTGTTCATAGACCAGGAGGCAGTTGTTCGAACAGAACAAGGGCATACTGCATGATTTAAATCAGGAAGGTGGTGTGTCAGGTTGTATCCTTTCACCATACTTATTCAATCTATTTGGTGAGCAAATAATCCCAGAAGCTGGACTATATGAAGAAAAACATGGTATCAGGAGTGGAGAAAGAGTCATTAACAACCTGTGATATGCAGATGACACTACTTTGCTTGTTGAAAGTGAAGATGACGTGGGGCACTTAGTGATGAAGATTAAAGACTACAGTCTGCAGTATGGATTACACCTCAACATAAAGAAAACAAAATTTCACAACTGGACCAATAAGCAGTATTATGATGAATGGAGATAAGATTAAAGTTGTCAAAGATTTCATATGACTTGGTTCCACAGTCAACACCAATGGAATCAACAGTCAAGAAATCACACAACACATTGCACTGGGCAAATCTGCTGCAAAAGATCTCTTTAAAGTGCTAAAGAGCAGAGATGTTTCTTTAAAGACTATGGTGAACCTAACCCAAGCCATGGTGTTTTCAATTGCTGCATATGCATGTGAAAGTTGGAATACTGAAGAAGAGTTGATGGTTTTGAGTTCTGCTGTTGGTGAAGAACACTGAAAGTACCACGGACTGACAGAAGAACTAACAGATCTGTCCTGGAAAGAAGTGCAGCCAGAATGATCCTAGGAAGTGAGAACACCAGTCTTCCTCTCAACTACTTTGGTCATGTTGTCAGAAGGGACGAGAAAATTGGAGAAGGATATCATCATCCTTGGTAAAGTAGAGGGTCAGTCAAAAAGAGGAAGACCCTCAACAAGATGGATTGATACAGTAGCTACAATGATGGGTTCAGGTATAGCAAGGATTGTGAGACTGGCACAGGAATGGGCAATGTTTCGTTGTTGTGCATAGGGTCACTATGAGTTGGAGGTGACTCAATAGCATCTAATTTAAAGAACAACATATTTATATGTGTATACCTTGTATACATATAAATTTATATATAACAATATTTAGTTTATAAATTATAAATATTTTGTTGTTGTTAGGTGCTTTGGAGTCATCTTCATATAGTCTAGCTTCTCAGATTATTTGCTCAACATACAGATTGAATAAGTATGTGAAAGTATAAACCCTGATGCACTCCCTTCCTAATTTTAAACCATGACGTATGCCCTTGTTCTGTTCAAACAACAGCCTCCTGGTCTGTGTACAGCTTCCTCATGAGCACAATTAAGTGTTCTGGAATTTCCATTTTTCTCAATTTTATCCATAACTTATCTAAATTATGAATATATAATTTATAAACATAGAGGGAATTACGTTGTTGTTGTTAGGTGCCATTGAGTTGTCTCCAACACATCTCAACCCTATGCACAGCAGAATGAAACACCGCCCGGTCCCATGCCAGCTCCATGATCCCTGCTATATTTGAGCCCATTGAAGCAGCCACTGTGTTAATCCATCCCGTTGAGGGCCTTCTCCTCCTTGGTTGACCTTCCACCTTACCAAGCATGACATCCTTCTCCAGAGAATAATCCCTTCTAACAACATGACCAAAGTAGTTGACATGAAGTCTGGCCATTCTCGCTTCCAAGGAGCATTCCTGCTGCACTTCTTCCAAGACGGATTTGTTAGTTCTTTTAACAGTCCATGGTACTTTCAGCATTCTTCACCAACATCTCAACTCAAAAGCATCAATTCTTCTTTGGTCTTCTTTATTCATTGTCCACCTCTCACATGCATAGGAGGCAATTGAAAATATCATGGCTTGTGTCAGGCACACCTTAGGCCTCAAGGAGACATCTTTGCTCTTCAGCACTTGAAAGAGGTCCTTTGGAGCTGACTTGCCCAGTGCTATATATACGTCATCTGTTGTCCTGACTGCTGCTTCCATTGGCGTCGATTGTATAAACAAGCAATATGAAGTCTTTGACAACTTCAATTTTTTCTTCATTTATTGTGATGCTGCTTATAGGTCCAGTGGTGAGAACTTTTGTTTTCTTTATATTGAGATGTAATCCATGCTGCAGACTGTATTCATCAATCTTCATCAGTAAGTGCTTCAAGTCATCCTCACTTTCAGCAGCAAAGTTGTGTCATCAGTGTGTCGCAGGTTGTTAATGATTCTTCCTCCAATCCTGATGCCACACTCTTCTTCATATAGTCCAGCTTCTCGTATTACTTGCTCAGCATATAGATTGAATAAGTAGGGTTGATTTTAAACCATGTAGTGTGCCCTTGTTCTGTTCAAATGGCAGCCTCTTTTTTTATGTACAGGTTCCTCATTAGTACAATTAAGTGTTCTGGAATTCCCATTCTTCTCAATGTTATCCAAAATTTATTATGATCCACACAATCAAATGGTTATGCATAGTCGATAAAATACAAGTAAACATCTTTCTGGTATTCTTTGCCTTGATCCAAGATCCACTTGACATCAGCAATGATATCCTTTGTTCCATGTCCTGTTCTGAATCCAGCTTGCATTTCTGGAAGCTCTCTGTCAACATTCTACTGCAACCATTTTTTAATTATCTTCAGTAAGATTTTACTTGCATGCATTATTGATGATATTGTTCGATATTTTCCACATTCTGTAGGATCATTTTTCTTAGGAATGGACACAAATATGGATCTCTTCCAGTCAGTTGGCCAAGTAGCTGTCTTCCAAATCTCTTGGCATAACCAAGTGAGTGCCTCCAGTGGGGCATCCGCTTGTTGAAACATCACAATGGGTGTTCCATCAATTTCTGAAGCCTTGTTCTTTGCCAGTTCCTTCAGTGCAGCTTCAACTTCTTCTTTCAATACCCTTGGTTCTTAATCATATGCCAACTCCTGAAATGGATGAACATTGACCAATTCTTTTTGTTACAGTGACTCTGCATATTCCTTCCATCTTCTTTTGATGCTTCCTGCATCATTAAATATTTTGCCCATAGATTCTCAGTAATGCAACTCAAGGCTTACATTTTTTTCCTCAGTTTTTTCAGCTTGAGAAATGCCAATCATATTCTTCCATTTTGGTTTTCTAACTGCAGGTCTTTGCACATTTCATAATAATAATTGGCTTTGTCTTCTTGAGCTGCTCTCTGAAATCTTCTGTTCAATTCTTTTATCTTGTCATTTGTTCCATTTATAAGGAATTACAGAAACTATATTTTGAAGCCATCATCTTAGTGGTTGCTTGGGCATTATTTACCAAAGAAATTTATTGATGAAAATTTGATGATAGAAGACTGTTGTTGTTGTTATGTGCTGTTGAGTCGGACCCGACTCACAGTGACCCCTCATTGGGTTTCTGAGGCAGTGTCACTATGGAAGTAGATTGCCCCATCTTCCTTCTGAGGAGTGGCTGGTGGGTTTGAACCACCAGCCTTCTGGTTAGCAGTCAAGTGCCTTAGGCACTACACTACCAGAGCTCCCGATAGAAGACTACATACACTCAATCTTTAAATTCCTCCTCCCTTATCACTTAGTTCTTATAGAAAGCAAAAATGCAGTGGAAAATCCAGTAGACACCACTTCCAGCAAGTCACCAAAGTTAGTACGACCAAGAAGAAAATTGGCATCATGACTTCTTACAGTAAGGCACCAAGAAACAATCAGCCTCACTCCCACAGTCTTCCAGCCAAAATGCACAGCCAGAGTCTGAACTCAAGGGAACATCAGACTAGCTCAAATGGAGTCGTTCTTGCAAAGCTTCAAAAAGGCCAATGCCATGAAGGACAAAGAGGAAATGAGGGAATGTTCCAGATTAAAGGTGATTGGTGAACCATGGTGACAAAAGCAATGCCTGATCCTGGATTCAATTCATCTGGGAATTAGACCTTCACCAATGTAGTTAACTACATTACATGAGGTCATACTGGAGGAGGGTGCGCTCTAACTCAATGTGACTGGTTGTTTTTGTAAGTTGTTGTTGAGTTGGTTTTGCCTCATGACCACCCTCATGTAAAGAGTAGAACTTCTCTAAAGGGTTTTCAAAAGTGTGCCCTCTCAGAAGCAGGTCACCTGCACTGTCTTCTGGGGTGCCTCTGGGTAAGTATGAAACACCAGCCTTTCAATTAGGAGTCAAGTGTTCAACTGCTTATGGCAACCAAGGACTCCAATGTGACTGAAGTCTTTTAAAAAAAGAAGAGACACACCAGAGGGAAGATGAACATGGAGTGATGTAGGCAGAGATTTGGGTGATGAATCTGCAAGCCAAGGAGACACTGGGACCACCTGAAGCTGGAAGAGGCAAGGAAGAATCTTCCTTAGAGACTTCAGAGAGAGTTGGCTTGATTTCACACCTCTGGCCTTTGCAGAGATGTAAAAATGCATCTTTGCTCTTATAAAACTCCCACTTTGTGGTATTTTGTTATTACAGTCACTGAAGAATCATATAGAGGCCATCTGTTAGTGGAAGACAATGTGTTCAAACTTTCATTCCTCAACCCTCACAAATCCATTCATTCAATTTGCTCAGACAATAAGAACACTAAATGTGTTTATTTTTTTACCTAATTATTTGAAACTTAGGGCATAGTGCAGATAGGCTTGGGCTGATTTTGAATTCTTTTCCACAAAGTAGAATTTTTTCATAGGAAACCACAGGAGCAGAGCAAGATCAGATTAAAGCTCTCCTTCGTTTCTTGCGGCAATTCTCAGGGGGCACCAGGCACATTTTATCATTTTACTTTATCCTAGTTTGCAACTTCAGCCAAATATACTTAGGTCTACATGAAAGGAGCATTGGCAAAAGCTTAAAAAAAGCCTCTCTTCACCAAAGATCCTGCTCTAATAAAAGCAGCACTTCTCTCAATGTGCCTGCAGCTCGCACAGGAAGCCAGCCCCGGGATTGCCTACCGGTGTGGAGGGTTTACCTTGATCAGCTGTGCCGCGAAGCTCCTCATTTCTCCTTAGGATGGACAAAGGAGCCATAGATTTCCAGAAAGACTTTTTGTATATTCACTTAGGTCCTTGTAGAGAGATAGGATCTGATCTAAGTACGTGGCTTTAAGCACATACACTGTTGTTGTTTTGAGGCGCCATCGAATGGTCTCTGACTCATAGTGACCCTGTGCACAGCAGAACAAAACACTGCCTGGTCCTGTGCCAGCCCTGTGATCCTTGCTGTACCTGAGCCTGTTGTTACAGCCACTGGGTCAATTCATCTCGTTAAGGGCCTTCCCCATTTTCGTTGGCCCTCCACTTTACCAAGCATGACATCCTTCTCCAGGGAATTGTTCCTTCTGACAAGACCAATGAGATGAGATGAAGTCTGGCCATTCTCACTACCAAGGATCATCCGGCCGCACTTTCTCCAGGACAGATCTGCTAGTCCTCTTAGAAGTCCATGGTACTCTTAGAATTCTTCTCCAACACCACAACTCAAAAGCATCAACTCTTCTTCTGTCTTCCTTATTCGTTGTCCAGGTTTCACATGTATATGAAGGAATTGAAAACACTTTGGCTTGGGTTATGCGTACCTTATCTTTAGGGAGACATCTTTCCTCTTCATCACTTGAAAAAGGTCTTTTGCCACAGATTTGCCAAATGGAATATGTCATTTGATATCTTGACTGCTGCTTCCATTGGTGTTGATTGTAGAACCAAGTAATACGGAGTCCTTGACAGCTTCAGTCTTTTCTCCATCCATGTTTATTGGATCAGTTGTGAGGATTTCCTTTTTCTCTGTATTGAGGTGTAATGCATACTGCAGACTGTAGTCTTTAATCTTCATCAGTAATTGCTTCAAGTCATCCTCACTTTCAGCAAAGTTGTGTCATCTGTCTATTAATGAGTCTTCCTCCAATCCTGATGCCACATTCTTCTTCATATAATCCAGCATCTTGGATTATATGTTCAACATATGAATTGAATAAGTATGGTAAAAGGATACAACCCTGATGCACTCCCTTCTTGATTTTAAACCATGCAGTGTCCCCTTGTTCTGTTTGAATGACAACCTCCTGATCTATGTATAGGTTCCTCATGAGTAAAATCAAGTGTTCTGAAATTCCCATTCTTATCAATGTTATCCATAATTTATTATGATCCACACAATCAAATGCTTTTGCATAGTCAATAAAATATTAAGTAAACATCTTTCTGGCATTCTTTGCTTTCAGCTAAGATCCATCTGACATCAACAATGTTATGCCTCATTCCACATCCTCTTCTGAATCCAGGTTGCATTTCTGGAAACTCTCTGTCAATATACTGCAACTGTTTTTGAATTATCTTCAGCAAAATTTTACTTATGTCTGATATTAATGATATTGTTCGATAATTTCCACATTCTGTGAGATCACCTTTCTTTGGAATGGGTACAAATATGGATCTCTTCCAGTCAGTTAGCCAGGTAGCTGTCTTCCAACTCTCTTGGCATAACTGAGTGAGTGCCTCAAGTAGGGAGGATATAGATAGATAGAGTAAATGATAGATGATAGATAGATAGAGATACAGACAGATGATATATAGATAGATTATAGATAGATAGATAGATGATAGATAGATAGACAGACAGACAGACAGATAGATAGATGATATAGATAGATATGGCAGCTGAGGAGTGGACCCAACTCATGGCAACCTCATGTCCAACAGAATCAAATGTTGCCCAGTCATGTGCCATCCTCACAATCAATGACATGTTCAAGTCTATCATTGTGGCTAGTATGTCAATCCACTTCACTGAAGGTCTGCCTCACCCTCAGTTATCCTCTGTTTCACCAACATGATGTCATCCTCCAGCAACTTATTCTTCCTGGTAACCTATCCAAAGCAAAGGAGTTGGACAATGCTGTGTTGTGATCCATAGAGTTTTCACTGCTTAGTTTTCTGAAGCATATTGCCACTCGCCTTTCTTAGCCTGGAAGCTCCACTAAAACCTGCTCACCATGGGTGACCATGTTGATTGATGTTTGGCATACTGCTGCCATAGCTTCCAATATCACAGCCAAACACAGGCACCACAGCACAACAGACTATTCTATTTTACAAATATGTGACAAAGACAACATTGCATGGTAATATCTACCAAATGAGAGTCAGGCACCATCAAGTATATACCTTCTAAACTTTATTTATAATATAGTGTTCAAGTCATGAACTCTAGGGAGAAAACATACTCATTCTGAAATGCCAGCCAGGTGACCATCAACAGTTCATTTAATCTAATTTCTCTTCAGGTTCCCACTTGTGAAATAGAGATAATATTAGCATCGTTCTTCATTTATGCTTTAAAGTCAATGATTAATATTTAATGGTTATATTTATGTAGTTATTTGAATCCTACCTTGTTTCAACATAAGATCATGATGCAACTGGTTAAAAATAATTAAATAAAGAATCTGGGCTGCAGGAAAAATAAGGCATGGTAGATAGTGTTAATCTTCAGCAGTAAATGCTTTCTAAGTTCCTACACTACCCCAAGCAGTGGGCTGCAGAATGTCCATGCTTTTAGATCCACTATGGAAAAAATATACATGTGTAATGTAATCCAACATGGGTGAGAGTCATGAGTATTTCTTGGAGTCATGATTTGGCTAAAGTCTTGAAGAGGACAATAATGTGAGCCAAGTGACCCCAGTTCTAGAGGGAGGCTCTAGACGTGTCCCTCAGAGAACTCTCAGGAGGTGGCCAGTGTGTTCCTGTGACAGTCATTCTCAATAGCTCCCTAAGGAAAGACTCAGACTTCAGTGGGAGAGAAAATTCTAAAGGAATAGGGATTGGTGTTACTGCCCCTCATCTGCCAAAATTCCCTGGCCAACACTTTGAATTCAGACTTCTGATCCCCAGCACTGTTAGAGAATACATTGCTCTTAAGCTTAGCCAGTGTACAGTACTTTGTCCTGCGAGCCCTAGGAAACCAATATGGACATCATCCCATACCCCAAGGCCAAGAGAGGAAGACTTCAAGAAACTAATGGGGAGAGATGGGAGATGCATTATTTTCTTAGGGCTGACAGAACAAAGTACCAAAAATGTGTGGCTTATAAGAACATGAATTTATGATATCACAGCTCGGGAGGCCAAACCTTTTACTTTTTCCATGCCTTTTTCCTAGCTTCTAGTGATGACTGCCCACCCCTGGCATTCTTTGGCTTGTATATGCATTACTCCAAACCTCTGCTTCCATCTTCCCTCTATCTGTCTCTCGATGCGTTTCCCCTCTTTTGTAAGGACAACACCCATATTGGGTTAGGACCTATATGAACTTAACTGATAACATCTTCAAAGGCCCTATTTCTAAACAGGGTCATGTTCACAGATGCTGGGGGTTAGCACTTAAACGTATCATTGTGGAGAACACAACTCAGTCCATAAAAGGGGTTACTTGTCAAAAGGAAGGATAGCATCTCCCCCTAGCTGGTTGGGTGTTGTCAAAATATAGCATAAGGAAAGAAGTGTGAGAGCTGAACCTCTGCCCCCAAGTTTGGGGGTATAGCACACTGTGCTTGGCCCTTGCCTTGAGTAATGGGAAGATAAAAAGCTGGCTGTGCTCTTAATGGTGGAGGGACCAGATAAGAGGGCTGCAGTGGGTTCTACCTGTTCTTCTGTCTTAGAAAAAAGGGCTGTGTGTGTGTGTGTGTGTGTGTGTGTTGGGGTGTGTGTGAAAGATCCTGCCCTGAACACTGCCTACTTATCAGGCAGGTGCAGAAAAAGACCTGCTGGGAGCACAGCACTCGAGTCATCAACCTGTGCAGGGTCACATTGCTTGGAGGGAGATCCCCAAACTCACACAAGAACTCAGAGAGGCAAAGCCCCTTGGAGGTGTCTCCCATGACAGACAGCCTCCAGTAGTTGAGAGATAACTTTAAAGAACAGCATCTTCCAGTCAAAATACTCCTTTCTCCTCTGGTTTTCCTCCCCTTATCCCAGACCTTGAAGTTGAGAACAGTAAGAAGAGAGGAGATAAGCAAAGAAAGTTTTAGAAGAGACTACCTTTCCCTCCACTGATCTAAAAAATCTCCCCGACCTCCTGCCAAGATGAGGAATGGGCAACAGTATTTTGTTCTAGATTCAATGAACTTTGTAATGTCCTAACACATCAATTCTTTGATCTTCCTTTTTCACTGTCTGGCTTTCACATGCATATGAGGTGATTGAAGATTATGACTTGGGTCAGGCACACCTTAGCCTTCAAAGTGAGAGCTTTGCTTTTTATTACTTTAAAGAGATATTTTGCAGCAGAGTTTACCCAGTGCAGGAGTTGGTAAGCATTCAGCTGCTAACTGGAAGGTAGGCGGTTCAAACCCACCAGCCACGTTGAGGGAGAAAGATGTGGCAATCTTCTTCCTTGAAAGATGTACAGCCTTGGAACCCTCTGGGGTAGTTCTATTCTGTCCTGCAGGTCGCTATGAGTTGGAATCGCCTTGACAGCAGTTGTTAGTTGATTTGCCCAATGCAATACATCATTTGGTTTATTTACTGCTTCTTCCATGGATGTTGATTGCAGATGCAAGTGGGATGAAAGTAGAACTGATGAGTTCAAACTGTGGTTTCGGTAAAGAATACTGAATATAACAGGGACTGCCAGAATAATGAACATAACAGTCTCAAAGGCAATGCAATGAGAACGTTCATTAGAAGCAAGGATGGTGAGATTTCAGCTTGCTTGCTCGGAAATATAAGGAAAGAGCAACTGCTTGAAAAAGATATGGTTGGTAAAGTAGAGGATCAGCAAAAATAAGGGAAACTCTCAATGAGATTGGTTGACACAACAGCAGTAATAATGGACTCAAACACCCAATGGTCACGAAGATGGTGCAGGGCTGAGGAAGGGTTTGTTCTGTGAGTTGGAGACGACTTGATAGCAACTAACAAAAGCAAGTACTAGACTTCAGAGTTTTCCCTCCCCAATAATATATCATTTCTCTCTAGGTATACTCTATGTCAGGAGCTCTGGTGGCGTGGTGCCTAAGGCACTTGACTGCTAACCAGAAGGCTGGAGGTTCAAACCCACCAGCCACTCCTTGGAAGGAAGATTGCACAATCTGCTTCCGTAGTGATACCACCTCAGAAACACAAGGAGGGGTTGCTATGAGTCAGGTGGGACTCGACGGCACATAACAACAACAACATATTTTATGTCATAATACATATTTTATGTCATAATATTCTTGTTCTCTTATCCTACATCAGTCTCCAAATAAACCATGAGTTATTTAAGGAAGTGGCTGTCTTACTCACTTTTGTATATCACATAATAGTAAAGACAATAAATACTGAGCTAATAAAGGCATAGAAGATCGCATAGGAACAGCTGCTGCTGTTGTTGTTGGGGGCTGTTAAGGCACGTCTGACCCTTAACGACTCCACGTACGACAAAATGAAACTCCGCCTGGCCCTGTGCCACTCTCACAATCGTTGCCATGCTTGAGCCCATTGTCCCAGCCCCTGTGTCAATCCATCTTGTTCGGGGTCTTCCCTTTCTGTGCCGACTGTCCACAGTACCAAGCATTAGAACCTTCTCCAGGGACTGGTCTCTTCTGATCACATGACCAAAGTACAAGATATGAAGTCTAGTCATTCTCACATATAAGGAGCATTCTGACAGCACTTCTACCAGGACAGATTTATTAATTCTTCTGGCAGTTTGTGGTATTTTCATTATTCTTTTCCAACACTATGATTCAAAGGTATCAACTCTTCTTCAGTCTTCCCTATTCATTGTCCAGCTTTCCCATGCATAGAAGGTAAATGAAAATACCATGGCTTTGGTTAGACACAACTTAGTCTTCAAGGGGACATCTTTGCTTCTTAACATTTTAAAGAGGTCACATGCAGCTGATTGCCCACTTTAATACAATGTCTGATGTCCTGACTGCTGCTTCCACGGGTGTGGATTGTGGATCCAAGTAAAAGGAAATCCTTCACAACATCAATCTTTTGTTCGTGCTGTTTATTTGTCTGGTTTTGAGGATTTCTGTTTTCTTTATGTTGAGGTGTAATCCATACTAAAGACTGTAGTATTTGATATTCATCAATAAGTGCTTCAAGTCATCTTCATTTGCAGCAAGCAAGATTGTATATATTGCGGGTTGTTAAGGAACAGCAAGATATAAGAATTTTCAAGGGTGTGAAAGCAGTTAGTTTGCAAACATATAGACCTACCTATGATTTTTGTGAAATAAACTAGACTAGTTGAAAATGCTATGCTAGAAACTACTGACGAGACTCCATCTCATGTACTTTTGTCAGGTTATCAGGAGGGACCAGTCCATGGAGAAAGAGACCATGCTGGGTAAAGTAGAGGGTCCGTGAAAGAGGAATACTCCCAAGAGATAGACTGACACAGTGGATACAATACTGTGTTTAAGCATAGCAACAACTGTGAGGATGATGCAGGACCAGGCCGTGTTTCAGTCTGTTGTGCGCAGGGTTGCTATGAGTCAGAACCAATTCAATGGTACCTGACAACAACAATGAAACAACAAGACAACATTACAAACCCCTAGACAATCCTTTTTGGACACTTTTCTCTTGAAGCTAACTATTTCTGTAAAATACAGACTGAATATGTTGTTAGTTTTGCTTTAGAAGTCAGAGAAAGATGTCGTTTGTTTGTTTAGTTCTTCAAATTTATTCTTAACCTATGAATTAAAAAAAAATCCAAATATGAGCCAAGAGAACAGCCACAGAATTCAACAAACCTTTGCTTGCCAAATATAACACCATTTTTTTCCCACATTACATCTATTCTGTGTAATTCTACCTACTGAACTAAGGTTTGTGTTATTCCTCCCAAATGTGGCCTTTGTGGTTCCCATTAGTGTTTACTGTATTTGAAGAGTATAAGCAGGCAATCTTGCTGACTCTGGATTTGTTCTTCCCTGTACCCATTCCTTGCCTCCCTCCGCTTAGCTCTGTATGTTGGAATTTCCACCCTTCTGGGCTGCGTTCCCCAGGCTCAGCTGGATTCTGACCTCAGTGAATGAATGGCAGGAGATAAGAGGGTGGAAAGTAGTGAAAATTCAGGGTATTCTTCCCCTCGTTCTCAGCCTTGGGTGATAACTCATCTACAGCTGTAGCTTGTACAACTCCTGCCCCTGGGTTCACATAACATCAAGCCTAGTTGTGGAGCAGTTTCCGGTTGTTGTCAGCTGCTGGTGAACCCATAGTCTCCTATTAGTTTCTCATATTCTTCTGTCATTGAGCAAACAATTCAGGCATTAAGTTTTTATTTTCCTGACTGGACCCTAACTAATAACAGCAGTCATAATTTGCCAAAGGGAAGAAAGGAAGAGTGAGGTTGGCAATGCATAGTAAGGAATGTAATGTGAACCTGAAACCCACAAAACACGTTGCTGTAGAGTTGATTCCAACTCACAACAGCCCCATAGGGCAGAGTAGAACTGCCCTGTAGGGTTTCTGAGCCTGTAATCTTTACAAGAGCAGACTATCACATCTTTCTCCCATGGAGTAGGTGGTGAGGTCAGACTGTGAACCATTAGATTAGCAGCTGAGTACTTCAAACATTGTGCCAACAGGGCTCCTCAGTTCTCATAACAGCTCACCATAGGTCTAGCCTGGTGGGGCACTTACACAACTGAGATTCCTCACTTATTCACAATTGAGACCTAAGTCAAGTGGTGAGGAAATCAACATTTATGCCACCAGCAGTGGAAGGTTGGCTTCTATGGACTATAACATTTGTGAATCAGAGGAGCAAACAATCAAACTTAGCATGTAACCAGAGTGCTCCTTAGAAGCAGGAACGGTGAGACTTGAACTCGCTTGCTTTGGATTTGTCAATGGCTTGCCTAGGGTATCACGGCTGGTAAAATGGAGGGTAATCAAAGGCAACAGAGGCCTCAGTGAGGTGGATTGACACAATAGGCACAAAAAAGAACTCAAATACACCAGCGATCATGAAGATGGTGCAACACTGGGCAACATCTTGTTCTGTTGGACATAGGGTTGCTAGGAGTTGGAGCTTCCTCAATGGCAATAACAGCAACAATCAAGCTGGATATTATGCATCCTCATCTCATTTATAAAAAGGTTCAGAGAGGTGAGGTAATTGATTCAAACTCCTCAGCTAATATGTAACAGTATGAATTACATCAAATGAAGAGTATTTGTTGCTCATTAAAAATCAAACTTTTCAGTTAGGTAGATGGCTGGCCAGCTACTGGATTGTTCCAGGAAGTGTTAGAGTTGGTTTCGTGCTTCCTCTTAGACCTGAGAAATAGCAAGTCATTGATGTAAAATACGATGATTCCAAGTTCTTGATCTTCAACAATCCAGAGCTTCCTCAAATCACATTCAACAAGTTACTCCCCTTCCTTACTTGTATATACGATCTTCATAACAATCGATAAGGCTTGTACAGTGCTTATTAAATGTCTGGTATTCTTCTAAGTGCTTACCCATTTAACCCTCAAACCACCCGTAGCTATAGATAGTGTCATTTCTCCCATTTTAAAGATGAGGAAACTGAAGTCTAGAGAGACTAAGGAACTTGTCTAAGATCACAGGACCAATGAGTAGGGGGCAGACAACTGAACTGATGGTTTGATGCTTTTCAGTAAGGATGGAAATATTTCACTGATCCATGTGTCAGAAGGACAAAAAGGAAATACTGAGAGAAACAAGGAAGTGGGAATGAAAGAAAACCAATTATCAAGTGCAGAGTGCTGGTAGGAGTCACAGCTCACCTTCTCTCATTTAATTCCTCACATCATGAGACAAACACCATCATTCGCAGTGTGGAGATGAAAACATGGGTTCAGAGAGTTGATTCTCCTGCCCAAAGTCACACAGCTACTATGTGATAGAGTCCAAAGTGAAACTAAGTTTGGCCTTTCTCTAATTCTTATCACACCATGGATATTGTACTCAACATGAAATAAGCCCCTTGGCATATAACTATTTCAAAATATAGATTTATGCATAAGGAAGTTCACCTGTGTAAGCTGCCACTTCCCATCTTGTAAGTTGTTCTCATGACTCTCTGTAGGATGATGTTACAGTTCTCATTCTAGCATGTATGTGTTCAGTGAATATGTCTTAATGCACAATACTAGGTCCTGAGATGCAGCAGAGAACAAGACAAGAGTCCTGAGCCCTTTGGCTTTGGCATTCCAATGTTTGGGTCAGTTCTGAATAACAGTGACTAATGTGTAGAACTGCCATTGTATTTGTTGGCTTGCACACTGTTTAGCAAAGGTACTCCTTCACTGGCTTGATGAAACATGGTCAAGATTTATCATTTGTTCTTTTGACATGGGTTATGTACAAAACAGTTACCTTCATGGTGTGATATTCAACGTGCTAATCAAACCTATTCCCCAGAAAATTGTGCTCTCTCTCTCACTTGCTTTCTCATTCTATTTCCTCTACATTTCTCCAATGTCCTCATCCAAGAATCATAGTGGCAGAAATGTGACCATTAAGCAGTAATTCCACTAAATTATATAATGCTCCACTCCACACTCTTAAAATACAAGCTCAGGACTGATTAGTTCATTGAATTACCAATACTTCAGCATGATTTCTTTCCAGATTCTTCCATTCACTGTAGCAGCTGTCAGAAGAACCTGACCACATTGGTGTCTTAAGAACAGAGTGGTATTGTAAGGGAGGTAACAGAGAAAGAAATAACAGTGTAAAAGTTAGGATTCATTTGCTTCTTATCTGGGGCACATTAAAAAGAAACTTAAACTGAGAGGTTAAGGGCACTCTCCCTCACACTCTGTGTAGGCCTAAGTCTCCTTCTCTTGTTCCCTTCTCCTTCCCCTGATGCATCCGCTCTGTGGAAACCAGGGAACTCATTCCATCATTCCACACCCCCGCCCATATAAACCAGACACTTCTTCCCTTGTTTCCTCCCCCTACCCACTCTGTGGAGACCGAGAGACTAGAGTTCAAACCTTTGTGTCTGACTTGTGTCTCCCAGGCATGTACACAGTCTCGTGAACAGCACCTCACGAGCTAATTTTCACCACCAGGAAGAAGGTACGAGGAAAGATCTCCAAGATTCATCACTGAGTTAAAATTTACTAGAATCTCCCTTTCTAATTAATTTTGTGAGTTGGGTAAGAGGCTGATTTTATTGATTTTTCTCATATATTGTTTTGGTTACCTTGTGTCACTCTGGACCTCTGGTACCTAAGCACAGTACCTAAGGCATCTGAATGCTAGCCAGAAGGTTGGTGGTTCAAACCCACCAGCCACTCCATGGAAGCAAGGCTTGACGATCTATTTCCATAAAGATTTACTGTGGGGCTTGGAAACCCAGTGGGGATCACTGTATGAGTCGGAATTGACTCGATGGCAGTTAGTTTTGTGTTTTTTTTTTTTTTTTGCCACTCTGACAGGAATATACCACAAACAGGATTGCTTGGACAAATAGGAGGTTTTTCTCCTACAATTTTTGTACACTGGAAGTGCAAATTCAAAGTGCCAGCTCTAGGAGAGGAGTGAAAGCCCCTCAACCTTGGGCTTCAGCTCTGTCTCTTGTTCCTGGCCCACTGAAGCTGGAGGCTTTCTTCACTCAGGCAGCTGCTGCACTACTGAGGCTGATGAACCCAAGGTTCACAAGTAAAAAGGCACAGTCCCAGATGTTATTAAACAACATGGCAGGCCATTGATTCAAGTCTCCTGACAGTCCCAGAATCGGCTTTTAGGAATCTGTCAGAGAAGCACCCCACTCTCTCAGTGTCATACTCTTTTTCAGTTACTGAGTACTGCTCTGACAAGAAAATACCACAAATGGCATGGCCTTAACAAACAGGAGTTTATTCTTACAATTTGGAGGCTTTAAGCCCGAGTTCAAAGTGCCAGGCTCTAGGTGCTGGGTGAAAGCCCCTCAACCTTGGGCTTCAGCTCTGCCTCTTGCTCCTGGCTCACTGAAGCTAGAGGCTTTTCTTCACTCAGCTGCTGACTGCTGAGGCTGACAAGCCCAAGGTTGACAAGTAATAAGGCACAATCCTGATATTACCAAACCTCAAGGCAGGCCATTAATTCAAGTCCATTGAAAGTCCTGAGATTGGCAGAGCATTGCAGGCTGCTGAATGGTGACTTGGCTACATCCAGGGTTCAAGAGTGCTGTAAGCTAGAGACTGTTTCTCAAGGCTTCTCTTTATATGCAGAAAGCAGACCATATTCCAGAGGCAGCCACTCAGCTGCTCATAGTAGATTCCATCATGGAGTTGATTACTAGTCTCATCATGGGGAGTAACTACCACCAGATGTCCAGACACTCAACCAAGCCCAGCCAAGTTGACACACAAATGTAACTACAACAATATTGTTTTCTTTATTTCCTTTTCAGAGGCCTCTTTGTTCATGTAGGGGAATCCAACTGATTTTTGTATGTTGATTTTATATCCTGCCACTTTGCTGAACTTTTCTATTAGTTCCAGTCTTTTTTTTTGCAGAGTCTCTTGTGTTTTCTGTGGAGAGGATCATGTCATCTGCAAATAGAGATAATTTTACTTCCTCATTGCCAATTTGGGTGCCTTTTATTTCTCTTTCTCACCTTAATGGCCTAGCTAGGACTTCCAATAGAATGTTAAGGAGAAGTGGTGATAGAGGGCATCCCTGTTTCGTTCCTGTTTATAAGAGGAATGCCTTGAGTCTTTCTCTATTAACAATAATTTTGGCTGTTGGCTTTGCATGTATGCCCTTTATTATGTTGAGGATTTTCCTTTCTATCCCTATTTTGCTGAGATTTCTAAACAGGAATAGGTGTTGGATTTTATTGAATGCCTTTTGTACATTGATTGATATGATCATATGGTTCTTTTGTTTTGTTTATGTGGTGGAAGACAGTGGTTGTTTTTCTGATGTTAAACCATCCTTGCATACCTGGTATGAATCCCACTTGGTCTGGATATATTAATTTTTGATATGTTATTGGATTCTGTTGACTAGGATTTTGTTGAAGATTTTTGTGTCTATGTCCATAAGGGATATTGGTCTATAATTTTCCTTTCTAGTGGTGTCTTTCCCTGGCTTTGCTATCAGTGTTATGCTTGCTTCACAGAATGAGTTTGGGAGGATTCCCTCTTTTTCTTTGTTTTGGAATAGTTTGATTAGTATAGATGTTAACTTTTTCTTGAATATTTGGAAAAATTCTCCAGTGAAGCCATCTTGCCCAGGACTTTTTTCTTGTGGGAAGTTTGTTTATTTGTTTTGTTTTGTTTTGTTTTGTTTTGTTTTGTTTTTAATGACCTACTCCATTTCTTCTTTTGTTTTGGATCTGTTCAAGTGTTTTATCTCCAAGTGGGATAGTTTCCAGTAGCTACTCTGCCTCTCCAGAGAATACAACATGGAGTTAATTACCAATCTCATCATGCAGAATAACTACAAACCAGCTGTCCACCTACTCAAAACCAGGACCAGCCACGTTGACACACAAACTTAACTACCACATATATAAAGTGCACAAAGAAAAAGAAAAAATGTTTGGACCTCAAAAAACACAGATGAGGCAATGATTAATCACAGATGTGTAAAGGCAGAGCTACACAGAGCATCAATAGCACATGCCCATAGAGACATTAACAGATAAAACCAATGAAAACTCAGCAGGCCTATCTACAAAGGGATGGCCATAGAGTTTTCTCCTGAAAACATCCATTCACTTTATTGAAGGAACTGGACACACCTGCCTTTCTACATGTAGTAATGGAGGAAGACAACCTGGCAGGAGGTTTAAAGATGCTAGATTTATGGTCTGTGCTTGTGAGTGGTTCTGTCTATAGAAAAGTCACTGCAGATCACTGTGTCTTAGGATTATTTATTTGAAATGAATCATAAAACTGTAGGATTGAGTTACATTCCTTGAGGTAAACAGACTTCACAAATGTTCACATGTGATTATATGATTACAAAATTATATATATATATATATGCAGAGGGAGCTCTGATAGCATAGTGACTAAGGCACTTGACTGCTAACCAGAAGGGTGGCGGTTCAAACCCACCAGCCACTCCTCGGAAGGAAGATGGGGCAATCTACTTCTGTAGTGATACTGCCTCGGAAACTCAAGGAGGGGTCGCTATGAGTCGGGTCCGACTTGACGGCACATAACAACAACAACAATATGTGCAGAAAGCATATTCTATGTCATTGTTACTGTAATTGCTTTTATACTTCCCAGTTGCTGATCTATGATGAAAAGTGTATAACAGCTAAACTGTACAATTCCCTCTGAATTCATAACACTTGTTTCTGTTTTTCAGATTAGGCCACAATGTTAGTGAGCAAGGAAGACTTCCTCATTCTGAAAGTGAATACCTTTTTTTAGGATGAGGAAAGGGGCAGAGGTCACCTCCTTATTTCCCACAGGCCAGTCCTGGTTTCCAAATATGTTTTGTTTAGCCTATCTGGCTACTGTTGAATGTTTATGCTAACATTTAAATTGCAGGAATATTTCCACAAGAATATGGATATTTGTTTCCTTTTGAAACCACATCTGATCACATGGTCGCTATTGGCTCAAGCCAAACAGTAGTTTCCCTTTAGTTTCAGTTTGATGTAGTCCCAAATCTTCTCATTTATTCGTATGCCCCTGAAGGCATTGAGTTTGTGACCCTTTTGCAAGGGTTGGACTTCAGCTTCGCAAGTTGAAACTCTTTAACCAATTCAACCAAGGCACAAGCACAGCCGTCTGCATCACAGCGTCTACAGAGCCTCCTTGATAACCAAGATGCTAATATGTTCATGTAGCGTGAGAAATATTGACCAGAGTTTTATTATCCAAAGATCTGTGTATTCTCTCTCCAGCACAAACCTCAATTATGGAATCAAGTTTACAATATTTGGCAAGCTTGAAATTGAGGCCATTAATAAGTTTTATGATATTGCAGCTATCTAAGATAAAATTATTGATCTCTACTGGTCTGGAACAAAAGAGAACAAAGGGAACTAAACACTCAAAGAAAAAAACTAGTCTACAGGAGTAACAATATATGGGAACCACAGCCTCATTTACCTGGAGAGCAGAAGAATTAGGCAGTGTCCAGCTACCACTAAAGACTGTTCTGATTGGGGCCACCAATAGATGGATCCTGATAGAATGGGAAAAAACATGGAACAGAAACTTAAATTCTCAAAAAAACAGACTTATTGGGCTAAGTGAGACTGGCAAACTTCCTGAGACTACTGCCCTGAGATGTTCTTTACACACTGAACTGAAACTAGCTACTCAATTCACCTTGTAGTGAAATAACAAATTGGCTCAAAAAATAAAGAATATCACCTATGAGTACTCCTTTAAAAAATCACCCATATAAGACCAAACAGGCAATAATTCAAAACCAAAGATGAGAATGTAAGGGGCAGGGAAATTAGATAAAGAGAAATGGAAAACCCAGGATGGAAATAATCAGAGTTCATGTGTCATGAAGAATGTAACCAGTGTCCCTGAACAATTGACAGAGAAACTGTAGAATAGGAACCCAAACTTCTGTATAAACCTCCACTGAAAACACAATAAAATGTTACTTAAAAAAAGCTAGATGATCTTAAAGACAAATTGTAATACTGTGATGGACAATCTCCCATGAACCCATACTAACAATGGGGACCTACATCCGCGGGCCATTTGTTTAGGATGTGGTTTCAAAGTGGGTTAGTAAGGCTCATGGAGGTGGCCTAGGAGACATGGGTGGGTCACTACCTGCTCCCTGCCCACCACAACCACCAGCACTCACACACAGCTCAACAAGTTCACCTCATTTTGATACACACCATTCCGTGTGAACAGGGTGTCTGTTTGTGCAGAGGGTCCACTTAAACATGAAGTCAAAAGCAATTTTGGAAATCACAAGTTCAGACACTGTTCTGGTCATTGCTGGAAACATACTGTGGATTAAGAACCGGCTTACAGTTCCCAGAAGAACCACACCATTACACTCCAGGTGTTTCCTGAGAAGGCTCCCCAGACCCTGATGGCAATTGGATAACTATAAGAGCCCAATCAACCCCACATCAAAATTATCTTACAACAGTCTGCTCTGACCTTTGCCGTTACTGTTTCATAGAGTGGAAAAGTCTTACCACATGTTCAGCACTACGAATAGATTCTAGGGTAGTTATATGTAGAATACACATAGTTAACAGGGCTCTTCTTTAAATGGAGAGATGCTGCTGTGCTCTGAGTTGTTGCCGTGAGGTGTCCTTAAGTCAGTTCCAACTCATAACAGCCCCACGAACAACACAATGAAACATTGTCCAGTCATGTGCCGTCCTCACAATAATTGCCACACTGGAGCCCATCGTCACAGCCACTGCATCATTCCAACTCCTTGTGCATCTTACCACTTTTCACTGACCCTCGGCCTTACCTGGTATGATATCCATTTCCAGGGACTGGTCATGACAACATGACCAAAGTTTGAGACAAAATCTGGTCATTCTCACTTCTAAGGAACATTCCAGCAGTATTTCCTCCAACACAGATTTGTTCATTCTCTGGCAGCCCATGATACATTCAATATTCTTCACTAACACCACAATTCAAATCCATCATTTCTTCTTCAGTCTTCCTTATTGATTGTTTAGCTTTCACATGCATATGAGGTGATTGAACATGCCAGACACACCTTAGTCTTCAAGGACACATCTTTGCCCTTCAACACTTTAAAGAGGTATTTTGCAGCAGATTTGCCCAATGCCATTTCATTTCTTGACTGGGGCTTCCATGGACTTTGATTATGGATCTAAGTAAAATGAAATCCCAGACAACTTCAACCTTTTCTCTGTTTATCATAATGTTGATTTTAAGTACAGTTGTGGGAATTTTTGTTTTCTTTATTTTGAGGTGTAATCCATACTGAAGGTCATAATCTTTGATCTTGATGAGTAAGTTCTTCAAGTCTTCTTCACTTCCAGAAAGCAAGGTTGTGTCATCTGCATATCACAGGTTGTTAATGAGTCTTCCTCCAGTCCTGATGCTGCATTTTCCTTCATATAATCCAAATTCTTAGATTATTTGTCAGCACACAGGTTGAAGAAGTATGGTGAAAGGAGACAACCCTGACACACACCCTTCCTGATCTTAAACCATGTGGTATCCATCTGTTCTGTTCAAATGACAGTCCCTTTGTCTATATACAAGTTCCTCATGAACACAATTAAGTGTTCTGGAATTCCCATTCTTTACAATGTTATCCATAATTTCTCATGATCCACACAGTTGAAAGCCTTTGCATAGGAAATAAAATACAGGTAAACATTTTTCTTTCTATGAAGATCCATCTGACATCATGAGTGATATCTCTCATTCCATGCCTTCTGAATCCAGCTTGAGTTTCTAAAAGTTCCCTATTGATGTATGGCTGCAATAATTTTTGATTTATAGCAAAATTTTACTTTCATGTGATATCAATGCATGTGATATTCATTAATTTCCACATTCTGCTAGATCACCTTTCTTTGGAATGGGCACAAATATCAGTCTCTTCCGGGTGGTTGGCCAGGTAGCTATCTTCCAAATTTCTTGACATAAATGAGTGAGTGCCTCCAACACTGCATCTGTTTGTTGAAACATCTCAGTGGATATTCTGTCAATTCCTGGTGGCTTGTTTTTTGCCAATTCATTCAGTGCAGCTTTGAACTCTTCCTTCAATACCATTGGATCTTGATCATATGCTTCCTCCTGAAATATTTGAACACTAACCAATTCCTTTTGGTACAGTGACTCTGTATTTTGTTCCATCTTTTTTTGATGCTTCCTGTATCATTCAATATTTTGCCTATAGAATCATTCAATACCACAACTCAAGACTTGAATTTTTTCTTCAGTTCCTTCAGCTTGGGAAATGCTGAGAAGTTCTTCCCTTTGAGTATCCAATATTTGAAAAATTTGTTACAATTCTTTAATATGTCCTCTTGAGCTAAACTTTAAAATCATCTGTTCAACTTTTTTACTTTATCATTTCTTTCTTTTACTTTAGCTACTCTCTGTTGAAGAGCAAATTTTAGTCTCTTCTGACATCCATTTTGGTGTTTTCTTCCTTTGTTGTCTTTTCAGTGAACTTTTACTTTCTTCATGTATGATGTCCTTGATGTCACCCCACAACTTGTCTGGTCTTTGGCCTATGGTGTTGAATGTATCAGATCTATTCTTCAGATGGTTTCTAAATTCAGGTGGGATATAATCAATGTCATATTTTGACTATTGTGGCCTTGTTTTAATTTTCTTTAGCTTTAACTTGATGATAGTGAGCTTCTCAGTCATCCTTTTCTCACATAGGTAGTCCATTTGATTCCTGTGTCATCCATCTGGTGAACTCCATATACGTAGTGGCTGTCTGTATTTTTTTAAAAAGGTATTTGCAATGAATAAGTCTTTGGCCTTGCAAAATTTTGCAATTCTATTGCAAAATTTTATTCTATTATGTCATCCTCACCATCATTTCTATCACCATGGCCATATTTTCCAACTAGTGATCTTCTTCTTTGTTACCAATTTTCACACTCCAATCACCAGTAATTATCAATACATCCTGATTGCATATCTGGTCAATGTCAGACTCAATAGAATGGCTAATTTGGTATGTTTTCCACAGTGTGCATCATAACTTAATAGACCTATGGAATTAGTGACCACTTCTAACACACTCAGGGGGTGGGGAAAGCTTAAACTTAAAAATATAGAACTTTAAGTAATGAGGGAATTGTGTACTTTAATTTTGTGCTTCTATTCAAGGTAGTTGTTTGCTGCAGACAATACAGACAATAAGTGCACTGATATTTTTAACGATTTTCATTGCTTTGCAAGGAAGATTATACCCTTTAGAAAGAAAGCTAACATGCACACACAAGACTAACAGGGTCATCTTTCAAATTCCACCACATTCAATGCGTGTTTATCCTTGGGAAGGTTTTTATGCCTGTAGCTCTTTCAGTGTCCTTATATGTCATTCTCTCCTAATTTGTCCTTTTGGTTCCATTTCTGTCATTACATTTTCTTTTAAGAAGAGAAGCTTTGGAAAGTTACACTTTGGCTATCTGAAAGAAGCCAATGGTGCTTCCTTGAAAAAAAAAATTCACAACATTGTGACTACAGGATATAGATTCCCAATGCTGCTTCAGGATGTTTTCCTGTAATGCTAATGTCGGGTGTCATCATGTCAGTTCTGACCCATGACAACCCCATGTGACAGAGTAGAATGGCCCATATTGTTTTCTTGGCTGTAACCTTTATGGAGCACCAGGTCTTTCTCCTACTGACCCACTAGGTGGGTTTGAACTTAGAACCTTTTAATTAGCAGCCAAGCACTAAACCATTGCCACAGCAGGGCCTCGTGTCCTGTAATACTGTTGTTGTTGTTGTTATGTGCCGTCGAGTCGGCCCCGACTCATAGCGACCCCTCCTTGGGTTTCCGAGGCAACATCACTACGGAAGTAG
>NW_006922138.1:922426-924904 GCF_000298275.1 Orycteropus afer afer
GAGAAAACCCATATGCACTTTGATTAAACATGCTGACAATTCTTTGTTTAGCTAAGATCCAGAGTTTAATGGCAATACTGTTTAAATGACAACACTGTTTGTTTGTTTTAAAAAACCTGCATGTACTCACTCTATGTATTGGCACATACGGATTCTTGGAAACCTGTAGCATGTAAACTAAGTCTTGTGAGAACTCTTTAGGAGGCTGGTGTTGAGCCGATGTTGTTATTAGGTGTCTCAGAGTTGGCTCCAAATCACAGCAGCTCCATAAGCCTAACACAACCAAACCCGGCCCTGTCACATGCCATCCTCACAACCCGTACTCTACCGGAAACCGACATTGCAACCCCTGTGTCAGTCCCTCCCTCTGAGGGTCTGGTCCTTTGTCATTGACCTTCTGTTTTACCAAGGATGATATACGTTCTGCAAAAAGCGGTCCCCTCTGACAATATGAACAAAGTAGATGAGATGAAGTGTGGCCATGTTCACTGCCAAGGAGCATGCCAACAGCACTTCTGCCGGACAGATTTGACTGTTCTTCAGCGGTCCATGGTATTTTCAGCATTCTTCTCTTTTCTGTCATCCTGATTCATGGTCCAGCTTTCACATGCATATGAGGAGATTGGAAATACCATGGCTTTGGTCAGGGACATCTTAGTCTTCAAAGTGAAATCTTTGCTCTTCAACACTTTGAAGAGGTCTTTTGTCGCAGATTTCCCAATACCATTTTATTTCTCAACTGCTGCTTCCATGGAGGGAGCTCTGGTGATCTAGAGCCGAAGGCATTTGACTGTTAACAAGAAGGCTGGCAGTTGAAACCCACTAGCCACTCCTAGTGAACGATTGAAGGAAGATTGAGCAACCTACTTCTGTAGAGATATCACCTCAGAAATCCAAGGGGTTGCTCTGAGTCAAAAGCGACTTGATGGCAGTGAGTGAAGAGGGGAGCGTGAGAGTGCTTATGGAGACTGATTATGGATCCAAGTAAAATGAAATGCCAGACAACTTCATTTTTTTCTCTGGTTATCAGGATGTTGCTTATAAGTACAGTTGTAAGGATTTTTGTTTTCTTTATGTTGAAATGTAATCCATACCACAGACTGTCATATTTAATCTTCATCAATAAGTGCTTCAAGTCTTTTTCACTTTCAGCAGGCAAGGTTATGTCAACTGCACATTACAAAATGTTAGAGTCTTCCTCCAATCCTGATGCCACACTCCTCTTCATATAATCCAGCTTCTCTGATTATTTGCTCCAAATATAGATTGAATAAATATAGTGAAAGGACACAACCTTAATGCATACCCCTCTTCATTTTAAACTATGCAATATCCCCTTGTTCTGTTCAAAGGATTGCCTCTTGGTCTATGTACAGGTTACTCATGAGCACAATGAAGTGTTTAGGAATTCCCATTCTTCTCAATATTATCCACAATTTGTTATGATCCACAAAGTTGAATACCTTTGGATAGTCATGAAACACAGGTAAACATCTTTCTGGTATTCTTTGCTTTCTGCAATGATATGCCTTGTTCCACATTCTGTTCTGGATCCAGATTTGTGTATAGAAGTTCTCTGTCAATATACTGCTGCAACCATTTTTAAACTTCTTCAACAAGATTATACTTGCATGAGAAATTAATGGCATTGCTTGATAATTTTCACATTGTGTGGCATCATCTTTCTTTGGAAGGAGCACAAATATCAGTCTCTTCCAGCCAGCTGGCCAGGTGGCTGTTTTCCAAATTTCTTGGCATAAATATAAGCACCTACAGCTCTGCATCTGTTTGTTGAAATATCTCCATGGATATGTTGTCAGTTCCCGGAGTCTTGCTTTCCACCAGCTCCTTCAGTGCAGCTTGAACATCATTTCAACATCATTGGTTCTTGAGCGTATGCTAATTCCTGAAACAGTTGAATATCTACCAATTTTTTTTTTTTTTGGGGGGGGACAGTGATTCTGTGCATTACTTCCATCTTCTTTTTATTTATCCTGCATCATTCAAAGTTTTGCCCACAGAATCCTTCAATATTATTATTTAAGGTTAGATTTTTTTCTTCAGTTTTTTCAGCTTGAGAAATACTGAGCAGATTCTTTCTTTTTTGTTTTCTACTTCCAGGTCTTTGCACATTTCATTATAATACTTTACTCAGTCTTTCTGAGATCCTCTTTGAAATCTTCTGTTCAGTTCTTTTATTTCAACAGTTCTTTCATTTGCTTTAGCTGTCTATCAGCCACTCCTCGGAAGGAAGGTTGGGCGATCTACTTCAGTAGTGATACCACCTCTGCAACCCAAGGAGGGGTCACTATGAGTTGGATCCGATGCAACAGCACATAACAACAATAACAACTCTCTGTTCAAGAGTAAGTTTCAGAGTCCATTGTGGTCTTACTTTCCTTTGTTGTCTTTTTAATGACTGCTTGCTTTCTTAATATATGCTGTTCATGATGTTATCCCACAACTAGCTTGATTTTT
>NW_006922138.1:926107-953724 GCF_000298275.1 Orycteropus afer afer
GTTTTGTTCCAAATTGTTCTCCCACTCTATCCAGTATCTCCTACACAGATCAACCTCTGAGGGGTTGACATTGGTAACCAGGCACCATCTAGTTCTTTTTTTCTCATAGTTGTATAGGCTGAGGACTGAATGGAGTACCACTCATTTGGACTAATTGTTTCCAGATGTCTTTGGTTTTCTTCATTCTTCTTCTCTCTAGACAAGGAGATATCCATTGTTGCATTTAGATGGCTGCTTGCAAGCTTTAAAGATCCCAATGACTACTTGCCAAAGTAGGATGTGGAACAATGATTTGGGTAGTATGTTATGCCAGTCAAGCTTGATGTCCCCTGTGACCATGGTCCCAAGCCCACGGGTCCAACTACTTGCTCCCTTTGGGTAGCTGGCTGTGGCCAAGAAATGACCACAAGCTTGTCCCTTGTCAGCTCTACTATATACCTAGAAATTCTTATACAACATACAAATACACTTGTACAAACATTGTCTGCTGACTCTATACATGGTCATGGGCAAACTCTCCCCTGCATAGACACACTTGATCATTCAGCTCGTCTACCCATCTATCCACCCATAGATCAACATTTGCCTTCACTGACTATTCAGTACTATTTGTGCAAAAGGGTTCATCTTTGTTGCCTGCACCTCCCATACACCTCTCTATGTCTTCCTCTTCCTCAATGCCACCATGTTGATCACTCACATTTGGTACATTGCATTTCTCTTCATCCAAATAAATACTTGTCTCTACCTATCTAGAAGTGTTCCTGCTCCTCCCCTCCCACCCCTGGTAACCAACAAAGAAAATTTCCTTCCATATATAAATCTTTCCTTGACTTTTTACAATAACAAACTAATACAATATTTGTTCTTCTGTGACTGACTTATTTCATTTGGCATAATGTCCCCCAAGTTCATCCACGTTATGCAATGTTTTGCAGATTCTACATTATTCTTTGGGGTTGCATAGTATTCCATTGTGTATATGTATCACAGTTTGGTTATCCATTCTCCTGGTGATGGACACCTAGATTGTTTCCATTTTTAGCTATTGTAAATAGTGCTGCAATGGACAAGGGTGTGCATATACAAGTTCATGTCCTGGTGTCACTTTTTTAGGATATATATACCTAGTAATGGAATGGCTGGATCAAATGATATTTCTAATTCAAACTTCTTAAGGAATTTCCATACTGCTTTCAACAGTATCATTTGACAGTCCCACCAGCAGTATATGAGAGTCCCAATCTTTCCACATCCTCAACAGCATTTGTTGTCTTATGTCTTGTTGAACTTTGCTACTAGTCCTGGAGCAAGATGGTATCTCATTGTTTTGATTTGCATCTCTCTAATGGCTAATGATGGCGAACATTTCTTCATGTATTTGTTGGCTACCTGAATATCCTCTTTGGTGAAGTGTCTATTCATGTCTTCTGCCCATTTTTTAATTGGATTGTTTGTCTTTTTATTGTTGAGGTATTGGAGTTTTCTATAAATTCTAGAGATAAATCCCTTGTCAGATATGTCTTACCAAATATTTTTTCCCAATCTGTAGGTTCTCTTTTGACTCTTTTAGAGAAGTCTTTGGAAGCACACAAAAATTTAATTTTTAAAAGGTGCCATTCATCTAGTTTCTCTTCTGCTGTTTGTGAATTTTGGGTTATGCTTGATAGTCTATTTATGCCATAAATTAAGGCCCCTAATTTTGCCCCTAGTTTTTCCTTGAGGAACTTTAGGTTTCACATTTAAATCTTTGATCCATCTGGAGTTAGTTTTTGTGTATGTGTGAGGTACAGATCTTGTTTCATTTTTCTGCAAATGAATATCCAGTTTTGCAGCACCATTTGTTAAATAGACAATCTCTTTCCCATTTAATGGATATCAACCCTTTGGCAAAGATCAACTAACCATAGGTTGATTAATCTATTTCTGGGTTCTCAATTCTATTCCATTGGTCTATGTATCTATTGTTGTACCAATACCAATACTAGGCATTTTTGACTACTGACTACTGCGGCTGTATAGTACTTTTAAGTGTGAGACCTCTGACTTTGTTCTTCTTCAATAGTACTTTGCTTATCCAAGGTCTCTTTCCTTTTCATATGAAGTTAATGATTGGTTTTTCCATATGCTTATAGAATGTTGATGGGATCTGGATTGGGACTGCATTGAATGTATAGATTGCTTTGGGTAGAATTAACATTTTCACAGTGTCATCCTATCCATGAGTATGGTATGTTATTCCATTTATGTATATCTCTTATGGTTTCTTAAAGTAGGCTTTTAAAGTTTTCTTTGTAGAGATCTTTTTTGTGTCCCTGGTAAGATTTATTTCCAAGTATTTTATTTTTATTTTTTGGTAGCTATGGTTGGGCAATCTACTTCCATAGTGATACCACCTCAGAAACTCAAGGAGGGGTCGCTATCAGTCAGGTCCAACTCAACGGCACATAACAACAGCAATTTAAATGGTGGGAGTTCTGGTGGCATAGTGCCTAAGGCATATGACTGCTAAGCAGAAGGCTGGAGGTTCAAACCCAGCAGCCACTCCTCAGAAGGAAGGTTGAGCAATTTACTTCCGTAGTGATGTTGTTGTTGTTGTTATATGCCGTCAAGTTGTACCCGACTCATAGCAACCCCTCATTGGGTTTCCTAGGCAGTATCACTACAGAAGTAGATTGCCCCATCTTCCTTCTGATGAGTGGCTGGTGGGTTTGAACCACCAACCTTCTCGTTAGAAGTCAAGTAAATCCCAGGTCGCTATGAGTCAGATCCAACTCGACGGCAGTGAGTTTGGTTTTTTGGTTTGTTTCTTACAGTGGTTTTTGTCTTAAAGTCAATTGATCAGAAATTAATATTGCCACTTCTGCTCTTTTTTGGTTGCCATTTGCTTTCCAACCTTTGATTTTTAGTCTATTTTTGTCTTTATCTCTAAGGTGTGTCTCTTGTAGGCAGCATATTGATGGGTTATATCCAGTCTGCAATTCTCCATCTCTTGAGTGGTGCATTTAATCCATTGACATTCAGTGTAATTATCGACAAGTATGAATTTGTTGCTGTCATTTTGGTATGTGTTTTTTCATGGTGTTCCTGTTTTTTGTTCCATATAATTTTCTGTGCTGAGTTCATTTTGTTTATGAATCATGTTATTATTTCCTTCATCACCGTTGTTTTAGTATTTGCTAAATATTCGCGTTAATCTTTTTTTTTTTATTGTGATGTGAAGGTTTATCATTTTTCTTTGAGGTTGCCCTGTGATTTATCATTTTCTCACTGAGGTTACAACAGTCCGTTCTATCTTGCTCCTCACTGTTTAGAAGTTCTGTAACTACATTAATTTTTTCCTCTTTTTGGTTTGTAGTTGTCCTCATTTGCCAGTTGATGTCTCTCGTTCCCTGTTTACAATCTTGTAAGCCTATTTTACTTTGGATTCTTCCATAACTGGGTTGGTTTCTGGTTATGTCATCTTGTGTATTAATGGTTGGTTGTTGTTTGCTATTATTGATTCTCTGTTCAAAGGACTCTCTTTAGTATCTCTTGCAAGCTTGGTCTGGTTTTACCAAACTCCCCTAATTTCTGCTTATCTGGAAATCTCCTAATATCACCATCATATTTGAGGGACAATTTTGCTAAGTATATCATTCTTGGTTGAAATTTTTTCTTTTTCAGGGTTTTATATATACCACCCTATTGCCTTCTCACTTGCATGATTTCTGCTAAGAAATCAGAGCCTAGTCTTATTGGTTGCCCTTTGTAGGTAACTTTTCATTTCTCCTGTGCTGCTTTCAGGATTCTTTCTTTGTTTTTGGTGTTAGTGAGTTTGATTATGATACATCTTGGTGATTTCCTTTTGGGGTCTATCCTATTTGGGGTTCATTGGATTTTCTGAATGGATATATTCTCATCTTTCATCATATTGAGAAAGTTATCTTCCAACAAATCTTGGACAATTTTCTCAGTGGTTTTCTTTTTCTTCTCTTGTTCTGGAATTCTGAGTACACATTGGTTATTCCTTTTAATGGTATCTCACATGAACCTTAGGCATTCTTCATTTTGTTTTGATCTTTTTTCTGATTGATCTCTTTTCTGATAAGTATTTAAGTATTTTTCTTCAATCTCATTACTTCTGTCTTCCATTGCATCAATTCTACTCCTTTGCCCTTTCAGTGTGTTATCTATTTCTGAAAATTTAATGTTAATCTTCTGAATATCTATTGGTAGATTTTGTATCTTTTAAATTTTCATGTATTTTGTCATTTTCCTCTTGTATTTTCTTCCAGCATTGTTCTAGCATTTTCTCTGTGTTTTCTTTATTTTTGTCAGTGTTTTCCTTGATCAGTCTCTCAATCTGTTGAAGGTACCTAAATATATTTCTTTTGGATTCCTTATCAGAAAATCCAAATACTTTTTCTTCCTTATGGGATGTGTTCTGGGTCTGTATTCTACTCCCTTGTTTCTACTGCTTTATCTTGCATCTTTGCGTGGACTGTGATGATCTGTTCTCTGCCTTTGTTGTATTTATATTTAATTGTTGATTGTATGTTGGAGTGATTCACCCAAGATTTTCACTTTTTTTTTTTTTTGTATCTAGGTAAGCAGGGTACTGCTCCTCTATTTGCTAGTTGGTAGCACTTATGCATTCACCACGTGTCTCCTGGTGAATGTGATAGAGAATGAGAGTGGCTGCACAGGTCTCTGTTAACTGTTTGTGAAGACCAGTTAAGAGTGAGTCAGGCTATTAGTGGTAATCATGTATCCTTGGCCAGTTAGAGCAGAAGGTATTGGTGGTTCTCACTCAGTAAGTGGAACTGCAAGAGGTACAGGTGTGGTTGGATCATATGGGCATGGTTGTGGTCTCCTATTCTGTTACACAAAAACAACAATTGAAAAACCACCAAAAAATAAAAGCAAGGGGACAAAATACACATGCCACATAAACACACAAGAACAAGCACCAAAAAGAGAAAAAAGAAAGAAAGAAAGAAAAGGGGGGGAGGCAATAAATGAGGGGAAGTGTTTTTAAAAAATACTTTAAAAAGCCAAAATAAACATGAATTAAAAAAGAAAGAAAGGAAGGGGAAAAAAAAACACAATATATGGGGAGGGGAGAATAAGAGAAAAGAGGTAAAGTAGGAGAATATTGAAGAAAAAAATGGGAAAAATGCAAAAAGAAATACAAGGAATGGGGAGAACACAAGAAAGAAAAAAGTGGGAACCAGGAAAAGAGAAGAGAGAAAAAGCTGAAAACTAGAATCTGGGAAGGGAAGAAGAAAGAATAGTAATAGACAGAATGGAAAAAAGGGGGGAAAAGAGGGGAGTGTAATAATAATTAAAACAGACAAAAACAAACTGAAAAAATAAAAGAAAAAATAATGTGGCAGGGTGAGGCAGGGCACCCAGGCTCTGTCAGATTCACAAACTGGGACAAAATTCCTGCCGGCCCAGAAGGTGGATTGGAGTGAGGGATGGCCACACTTCCATTCACCAAGAGGGTGTGGGGTATAAGAGTAACAAGGAGAATAGTGCACCTTTTCAGCCCTCAGTGTCCAGAATGTCTTTGTAGTCCTGGCAAATGGAGCCCATTCTTTGGTCCCTGGAATGTGAGAGAACACTGTCCCTTTAAATATCCAAAATGGTCGAACTGCTTGTAAACATTCAAAATGGCTGTGCCCTCCAGACAGTCAAAAGTCCACAGCTCAGCCCGTCTCCTTTTTCACTGTTTTCCTTTTTATTCACCAGCCACCAGTGCAGTCCTCCATGCAGCCGCTGTGTAGAAGGAGTGGTTTTTAGGTTAATTCTTAGGTCCTAGTACCACTTGGCAATATCCAAGCTGTCCATACCATCAGGATCACTAACAATCCACAGCTCTGTATGTTTCCGTTTTAGGTATTTTCATGCAGGTTCTTCTACTTGTTGGAGTTTAGTCCACTTCTGTATCCTTCCTTTCAAAGCTCAGGGCTCCGGGATTATATTCTGTATCTGTGTTAATTGGTTCCTCTTTTCCATTTTACCAGAAATCCTGGTTCAGAATAGATCTTGAAACATTCTTTTTAACAGTGAATGCAATGCCATTCCTCTTCAATTTGTCATTCCTGTCATAGTAGACCACATGATTGTCTGATTCAAAATGGCTAATACTAGTCCGTTTCAGTTCACTAATACCTAGGATATTGATCTTTATATGTTCCATTTCATTTTTAACAACTTCCAATTTCTCTACATTCATACTTTTTACATTCTACATTCTGATATTAATAGGTATTTGCAGCTGTTTCTTCCCATTTTGAGTCATACCCCATTAGCAAATATAGTTATTAGCCATTTTTTCCAATAATATAAATGAAAGGGTTTCACTCCTATTCATTAGGTTTTCCCTGCCCAATTTTTTCAGACCGTGATTCATCTGTCAGTTTGTCATATTGTGGTGGCATGCATGTTGCTGTGAGCCTCGAGGCTATGCCACTAATATTTCAAATTCCAGCAGAGTCACCTATGGGGGACAGGTTTCAATGGAGCTTCCAGACTAAGACAGACTGGGAAGAAGGAAGGGGTCATCCATATCTCAAAGAATTGGCCAATGAAAACCTTATGAATAGCAGTGAAACATTGTCCAATGCGTAACTGGAAAACTATGAAAAACCCTGAAACATTGTCTGATACAATGCCAGAAGATGAGCCCCGCAGGCCAGAAGGCAACCACAATATGACTGGGGAAGAATTGACTCCTCAAAGTAGAGTCAATCTTAATGATATGAATGGAGTATAGCTTTCAGGACCTCCAATTACTGATGCAGGATGACTCAAAATGAGAAGAAACAGCAGCAAACATCCATTAATAACGAACATGGAATATATGATGTATGAATGTAGGAAAATTGGAAGTTTTCATAAGTGAAATAGAACACATAAAGATCAGTATCCTGGGCATTAGTGAGCCGAAATGGATAGTTTGACCACTTTGAATCAGACTATTATATAGTTTCCTATTCTGGGAATGACAAATTGAAGAGCAATGGCATGGCATGCATTGTCACAAAGAATGCTTCAAGATCTATCCTGAAGTACAGTGCTGTCTGTGAGTGATAGGAGAATATCCATACACCTACGAGGAAAACCAATTAATACAATTATAATTTCAATTTACACACCAAACACTAAAGCCAAAGATGAGGAAACTCAAGATATTTACCAACTTCTGCAGTCTGAAATTGATCAAACATGCAATCAAGAGGTACTGATTATTACTGCTGATTGGAATGCAAAAGATGGAAACAAAGAAGAATCACCAGTAGTTGAAAAATATGGCCTTGGAGATAGAAATGATGCCAGATATCTCATGATAGAATTTTGCAAGACCAACAAATTACTCATAGCAAATAACTTTTTCAACAACATAAACAGTGGCTATCCATGTGGACCTCACCATATGGACTACACAGAAATCAAATCAATCACATCCATGGAAAGAAGTGATGGAGATACTGCATATCTTTAGCAAAAACAAGGCCAGGAGCTGATTGTGGAACAGACCATCAATTGCTCATATACAACTTCAAGTTAAAGTTAAAGACAATTAAAAGAAGTCCATGAGAGCCAAAATATGTCCTTGATTATATCTCATCTGAACTTAGAACCATCTGAAGAACAGATTTGATGAATTGAACACCAATGTCAAATACCACACAAGTTGTAGGATGATGTCAAGAATGTCATGCATTAAGAAAGCAAGCAGTCATTAAAGAGAAGGGAAGGAAGGAAAGATCACAATGGATGTCAGAAACGACTCTGAAACTTGCCCTTGAGTGGAGAGTAGCTAAAGCAAATGGCAGAAATGACAAGGTAAAAGATCTGAACAGAAAATTTCAAAGAGCAGCTCCAGAAGACAAAGTCAATTATTATAATGAAATGTACAAAGACCTGGAGTTAGAAAACCAAAAGGGTGGAACAAGCTTGGCATTTCTCAAGCTGAATGAATTGAAGAAAAAACTTGAGCCTTGAGTTGCAATATGAAAAATTCTATGGGGAAAATATTGAATGATGCAGGAACCATCAAAAGAAGATCGAAGGAATACACAGAATCATTGTACCAAAAAGTGTTGGGCAATATTCATCTATTTCAGGAGGTGATGTATGATCATGAACTGATGGCATTGAAGGAGGAAGTCAAAGCTGCACTGAAGGACTTGGCAAAAAACAAGGCTCCAATAATTGACAAAATATTCACTGAGATGTGTCAACAAGCAGATGTCACACTGGAGTCACTTACTCATCTATGCCAAGAAATTTGTAAGACAGCTAAAGGACTGGAAGAGATCAATATCTGTCCCCATTCCTAAGACAGGTGATCCCAAACAATGTGCAAATTATTGAACACTTATTAATATCACATGCAAATAAAATTTTCCAGAAGATAATTCAAAAATCTTTACAGGAACGTCCAGAAATGCAAGCCAGATTCAGAAGAGGATGTGGGACAAGGAATGTTGTTGTTATGTTCCATCGAGTCGGACCCAACTCATAGCGACTCCTCCTTGGGTTTCTGAGGCAGTATCACTATGGAAGTAGATTGCCCCTTCTTCCTTCTGAGGAGTGGCTGGTGGGTTTGAACAGCCAGCCTTCTTGTTAGCAGTCAAGTGCCTTAGGCACTATGCTACCAGAGCTCCCAAAGGATATCATTGCTGATGTCAGATGGACCTTGCCTGGAAGCAAAGAATACCAGAAAGATGTTTACTTGTGTTTTGACTCTGCAAAATCATTTGTCTTTGTGGATCATAACAAATTATGGGTAAAACTGAGAACAAAGGGAATTCCAGAACACTTAATTGTGCTCATGAGGAACCTGTACATAGACCAGGAGGCTGTTGTTCATACAGAACAAGGCAATACTGCATGGTTTTAAATCAAGAAGGGTGTGCATCATAATTGTATCCTTTCACCACAATTATTCAATCTGTGTGTTGAGCAAATAATCTGAGAAGCTGGACTATATGAAGAAGAACGTGGCATCAAGATTGGAGGAAGGCTCATTTACAACCTACAATAATTCAGATGACACAACCTTGCTTGCTGAAAGTTACAATGACTTGAAACTGATAAAAATCAAAGAGTACAGTCTGCAGTATGGATTATACCTCAACAAAAGAAAATGAAAATCCTCACAACTGGACTAATAAGCAGCCTCACAATAAATGGAGAAAATACTGAAGTTGTCCAAGCTTTCATACTACTTGGATTCACAATCAGCACCAATGCAAGTGGCAGTGAAGAAGTCAGCTGTCATTTTGCACCTGGAAATTCTGCAACAAAGACCTCTTTAAAATGCTAACGGGCAAAGATGTCACTTTGAAGCCTAAGGTGTGCCTAACCCAAGCCATGGTATTTTCAATGGTCTTATATGTATGTGAAAGCTGGACAGTGAATAAGGAAGACTGAAGAAGTGGTGATCCTTCGGAGTTGTGGAGCTGGCAAAGAATAATGAACCTATCAGAATGTTCTGCCAGGAAAACATTAATAATGGACTGCCAGAAGAACAATCAAATCTGTCCTGGAAGAAGTGCAGCTGGAATGCTCCTTAGAAGCTGGAGTGACCATACTTCTTCTCAGATATTTTGGTCATGTTGTCAGAGGGATCATTCCCTGGAGAAGGATATCATGCTTGGTCAAGTGGAGGGTCATTGAAAAAGGGGAAGACCTTCAATAGGATGAATTGACACAGTGGCTGAAAAGATGAGCTCAGGTATAGCAAGGATTGTGAGGATGGTGCATGACCCGGCAGTGTTTCATTCTGCCATAATTAGGGTCGCTAGGAGTAGGAGCCATCTCGATGGCACATAACAACATCAGAAGTGGATAGCCCTTTTCCTCTTCCAGTCTGTCTTAGTCTAGAAGCTCAGATGAAATCTGCCCACTATGGGTGATCCTGCTAGTATTTGAAATACCAGTGGCATAGACTTCAGCCTCACAGAATCCTGCATGCCACTGCAGTATGAAACACTGACAGACAAGTGGTGGGTTGAGAGGTAAAGTTTAGTAAATCAATGCTCAGAATAATCAGGTGGATGGAGCACTTTGCCTCTTGAGAAGATTTGCCATAACTCACAATCTAGCTATTATATTGTGATACCCAGATCACAGCAGGTATCAGCTCTGGAACAGTTTTATGCTGGGAGAAGTTTCAAATTTTGACCTATTGTTTAATAGGATTTGGGGACTATTTTAATTTTTTGTGGATTTGGATGATAAATTTAGTAGAGAGATTCACTATCAACAATATGCTGAATACTGCTGGGGTCAGACCAAAATTCTATCTCAATATTATATCCAAATAGAACATATGATATATGTAGAATTATATATTGGTAAGGGTGATGAGTTATTTTAGTAGGTTGAAGCATATACAGTTGCTGCAATTTTTCTGATTTTGCCCTATGTTGTGGTCCCTTGTGATAATATGTCTAAAGTAAGTCAGAGGAAGTCTTGCCATCCTTGCTTCTGTATTCTCAACATCCATCAGCTTTTAAATTCAGCATTTTCATATTTTAGGATATTATCTTCATCCTATACTCTAAACATGTTCCTTTTCCTACATTTCCTATGTTGGTGAAATCTACTATAGTTGTCTTGATGACTTGAGCTAGAAACTATGAGTTCTCTAAGCTCATGTGCTCCATATTCAGTTGCTCCCAAAATCTTATCAATGCTACCTCATTCTTTTCATTCATCCTTATGCCTGAAATTGATCAAGGATCTTCAAACTCTGCCTCCAATCTCAGACCTGTTCAATCTATCCTCCATAGTGCAGTCCCAGACTTCTGTCTGCACTGGAGTCCTGGGCAGATAGCTCATCACTTATCTCTTGAGCTGCTGTTGTTTTTAGGTGCTGTCAAGTTGGCAGGAACTCATAGTTGGATGTTGAGAATACAGAAGCAAGGATGGCAAGACTTCCTCTGACTTACTTTAGATATAACAGAACGAAACACTGCCCTGTCGTACACCATCCTCACAATCTTTGCTATGCTTAAACCCATTGTTGCAGCCACTGTGTAAATCCATGTCGTTGAGGATCTTTCTCTTTTTCACTGACCATCTCCTTTACCAAGCGTAATGTTCTTCTCCAGGGACTGGTTCCTCCTGATAACATGTCCAGAGTACTAGCCATGAACTGTCACCATCCTCACTTCTAAGGAGTAGCATCCCATCTGTACTTCCTACACGAAATATTTATTTGTACTTCTAGTAGTCTATGCTATCTTCTGTGTTCTTTGCCAACAGCATAATTCAAACTATCAACTCTTCTGTGGTCTTCCTTATTCATTACCCAGCTTGCACATGCATAAGAGGAGTTTGAAAAGACCATGGCTTGGATCAAGAGCACCTTAGTCTTCAAAGTGACATCTTTGCTCTTTAACACTTTAAAGAGGTCTTTTGCAGCAGATTTGCCCAATGCAATTTGTTGTTTGATTTCTTGACTTCTGCTTCCCTGGGAGGTGATTGTGGATCCATGTAAAATGAAATCCTTGTCAATTTCAACCTTTTCTCCATTTATCATTATTTATTTGCCAACAGCATAATCATTGTCTCTCCTGAGCCGAACACACCCAAGATGGTGGACTGGCCTTTCCATTCTTTTTCTTCCTCTACCAGCTTTCCCTTTATATTCTGTGCTTCAGTCTCAGCAACAGATTGCCATTTGGGGACGTTTGGGACATGGGCCTTAGGATTCATCCTACAACCTGCTCTATATCTCATTCCCTATCCTGATAGCCTTTAGAGCTCAGAGAAACACCTTAGTTTCAGCACCCTGATGGCCACCCCCTCACCTTGGCTACGGGTCACATTCACCCACTGGCTGACGAGGTCCCTAATCACGAGAAGATCTGTGGCTGTATCTTCAGCAGCAAGCCTGGAGCTTCACGTCTCTCGTGCTGTCTGCCACCGAGTCAGCACAAACTCATGGTGACCTCATGCAGACCAGAAAGAATACTGCTTTGTTCTGTGTCATCCTCACAATCATCAGAAAGCTTGAGTTGTAGCCAACATTATGGCCACTGTGCCTTCTAACTCACTGAGGGTCTCCCACACTCTCATTGGCCCTCTGCTTCACCAAATATAATGTTCTCCTCCAAAGACTAATCCTGATGACAGGTCCAAAGCCAGTGGTTGGGACAATGTTCTGTTGTAACCCATGAAGCTCTCATTACCCAACTTTTGGGCGTTGATTGCTAGCCCTTTCTCTCCAGTCTGTCCCAGCCTGAATGCTGCGCTGAAGCCCGTCCACCACGGGAGACTCTTCCGTATTTGAAATGACAGTGGCACAGCTTTCAGCATCAGAGCAACACACAAGCCCCCGGAGTAGGACACAGTGACCGAGAGGTGGCTGAACTTCTACCTAGAGGGTTCTTAAGAATGTGTGGACTGAATAAGTGAGTAAACTTGAATTTGAATCATCCACACCCCTGAAGTAAGAGCCACGGGTTGTGAGAACAGGCATATTTCTCCCTATTCCCGACCTATTCTTCTTACTGCTGAGAAATGGTAAATGCAGAGAAATCTGTTCACTTTCATAAAGCTATTTTTTAAAAAATATACATTTACTTGAAGTTCTACACATTATTTTCCTGAAACATGGAACAAAAATAATATCTCAGCCAGATTATTTTATGCCTTTATTTTACTTTTTAGAGCTTTTGTTTAGGTGACACAAATAGCTTGCACTTGACTATTATCATTGACTAAAGCCCTCAGCTGATAGCTAAAAGGTCAGTCATTCAACCACCAGCCACTCTGCTGGAGAAAGATGTGACAGTCTGCTTCTGTGAAGACTACAGCCTTGAAGACCCTATGGGGCAGTTCTGCCCTGACCTGTAGGGGAGCTGGGAGAAAGAATTGACTCGATGGAAGTGGGTGTGTATTATTATTACTATCATCAACCTAAATACTTGTGGTTTGGACCTATCCAGCAGTGCCATGGAAGAAAGGCCTGGTGAACTGTTTCCATAAATATTAAAGCCAAAAAACCCTATGAGCAGTTCTACTCTGCAAAATATGCAGTTGCTATGAGTCAGAATTGACTTTACAGCAATGGGTTGGATTTCATTTGATTTTTGAAGGGATGCAAGACATGTACACTGCAAACTGTAAATGTTGCTGAAGGAATTAAAAAGGCAAAATAAATATGAAAATATATGTGTCCATAGAGTAAAATGATCAGTATTGTTAAAATGACAATTTTCTTCAAGGTTCAATGGAATTCAATTAAAATCCTGGCTGCTGTCTTTGAAGAAATTTATAAACTGACATCCTTATATGGACAATTGACTTTCACAATGTTTCTAGGTCATTCCAGAGGAAAGGAATAGTCTTTTCAATGAATAGGGCTTGTGGTAGTTAAATTTGTATGTGAACTTGGCTAGGTCTGGTTGAGTGGCTGGGCAGCTCATGGTAGTTATTCCCCATGACGGGACTGGCAATCACCTCCATGGTGGGATCTACCACAAGCAGCTGAGTAGCTGCCTTTGGGATGTGGTCTGCTTCCTGTGTATAAGGAGAAGCCTTGGGGATAGTCTCTAGCTTATGGCATGCTTGGACCCTGCATGTAGCCATGTCATTGTTCAGCAGCCTGCCATGCTCTGCCAACCTTGGGACTTACAATTGACTTGAATTAATGGCCTTCCCTGTGGTTCAGTAACATCAAGACTGTGTCTTTTTACTTGTCAACCTTGGGCTTGTCAGCCTGAGGAGCCAGTAGCTGTCTGAGTGAAGAAATGCCTGTAGCTGCAGTGGGCCAGAAGCAGGAGGCAGAGCTGGACCCCAAGGTTGAGGGGCTTTCACCCAGCCCCAGGAGCCTGGCACTTGAAACTTGGACTTAAAGCCTCCAAGCTGTAAGAGAATAAACTCCTGTTTGTTGAGGCCATCCCATTTGTGGTATATTCTTGTCAGAGTGGCACTAGGTAACTAGAACAGAATATAGTACCAAGAATGTGGGGTACTGCTCTGACAGATACCTAAAATGTGGAAACAGGAGTGGAATGTGTCCTTGACCTGAGACCCTGGCAGACAGACCCTGCATATGGCATGAGAAATGGCAGGAGCAGAGCCAAGAGACTGGCAGAGAGATACCAGCAGAGAGACTGGCGTGAAAGACAGCAGTACTCACTGCCATCGAGTCAGATCCGACCCATAGTGACCCCTCCTTGGGTTTCCAAGGCAGTATCACTACAGAAGTAGATTGCCCAATATTCCTTCCCAGGAGTGGCTGGTGGGTTTGAACCACCAGCCTTTTGGTTAGCAGTGAAATGCCTGAGGTCTACGCCAGCAGAGCTCCTGAAACAACCAGATAGATGCATGAAAACAAAACAAAACTCTATGTTCATCTAATACCACATACAAAAAGTAACTTAAAATGGTGCATAGACCTAAATATAGAGGGAGAACTGTAAACTGACCTGACGTGGCAACAGGGAGATCATTATGAACGGTAAGGAGAGCAGAGTGAGAGCGATGAGGGGGCATCCCGATTGGAGAGGGTCTCAGAGGAAGATAAGCAGAGGCATCTAACATAGAAACAGCTCAGGTGTGTGGAGACTCATGGCGACTCCACGTGTTACTAAGCGGGACTTCCCCATGGGGTGTCCTTGCCAGGATCTAACAGAAGCAGACCTCCAGGCCTTTCTTATGGCACCTCTCCTTAAGTTCCAAACACCAAGCTTTAGATTAGCAGTAAATCGCAAACCATTCACACCAGCCAAGGACCCCTGCTCTACCCAGGGGCCAAATTCACTCTCTCAGCGTCCATATACAACGTAGCAGGAATAACTTGGGCATGACAGTAGTGGCACACTGTCCTTTCCAATGTATCTGGCCAACAGCACAGGCACAGAGAGAAACAGAAATTAGCAGCGCACAGCCATTATCGCTCGGCAGGCACCTGGGTAGGTAAGAGCTTCTCGGTGCTCCTCCTCTTCCACCGCGCTTCCCACACTACTGGGTGTTGGCGGGCAATTACTGAGAGACAGTCTCTTAATGCCCCAGCTTCCTCCTCTTAAGCTCTTTGAACTTTAAGATACTGACCATTTCTTTTTGGATTCTAAAACTCCAGAGATGAGTATCGCAAGGGATTGAGCTGAAATTAATATTAAGAAAATGTGGTTTTAGGACACTATGGGTTAATGGAGAGAAGTCAGGGGAAAAATGAAGTAGATGGTGTCACAAAGGATAAATAAATAAAAGCTAACCAGCTAAACTATGGGAAGCTTGCTTTCAATGAGTGTTTGCTGAAATCAAATTGAATTAAGAGGAAGAAGGACAATGGCATTGATGCTATTAGCAATAGTCATAAATATTAAAGATAAGACACCCCCATGTGAAAAATGCCCTGGGTAGCAGGTTCTGTGTCGCGTGCTTTAAAATCATGATTTATTTCGTTATCACTGAACTCATGAGGGGAACTGATGCATTCTAATGCCACGTATAACAATTTGTGGTGTTGGTGAGGAATATCCAATCTCCCATGGACTGCCAGAGAAGGAACAAATCATTCTTAGAAGAATCCTTGGAAGAGAGGATGCTGACACCTTGGCTTCCTTAATTTGGACACATCAGTAGGAAAGACCAATCACAAGAAAGCACCACAGTGGTTGGGAAAGTAGAGTCAGCAAAAACGAAGGGACCCCTCCATGAGACAGATTGTCACAGTCACAGCAATGGACTCCAATGTAACAAAGATCACAAAGATGGTGCAAGACCACCAGCGTCTTGTTTTGTTGGACATAGGTTGTCATGAGTGGAAGCTGACTCGATGCCAACTAACAACATTGAACAGCACATTGCAGGAACGATTAGCATTTTCAATTTAAGATGAGGGAATTGAGCCATAGAGTAATAACATGCCCAAGATCACAGAGCCAGTAACCAGTGAAATGGAGTGACTGGCTTCCCTTTCTGGATCTTCCCTGATAAGACAACACCTGAACAAAAGGAACAAGCTAAAGGAAGGGGATGTTCTGGAGGAACTCCCAACACAGAGATCAATACCTTCTCCAGCACTGACGTTGATGGAGCCAGACAGACAGAAGGGCCCGCAGGCAGCCTGCAGTTTCCAGCATCACCACCTGAAGATCCCAGCGACCTCCTTACAGAGAACACACGTGCCCCACCCTCGCCCTGGATTGCTTTCTGCACAAAGGCATCAAATGTAGCTATTTTTTTTATGTTTCTTTTATTTTTTGAAGGAAAACATTTCTTTTAGTGTTTATTCACTAGCTGAGCATATCTTCATTGGCCCAACTTAAAGTCTGAAGTAAGATGATCAGATGCTTGGCAGGTCAGCCCAAGGCTTTGGAGAATAAAACCCTGCATGCCTGAGACCACAAATCTGACCCACATTTGCTTGTTCAACAGAAAATTGTATTTACCATTTCCTGCTTGCTTGGGATAAAATGTTGGCTGATTTCTACATGCCATTAGGGTTGGCAGACATTATAAAGCTGACAGTGCATTCTGGTATGGAATGCACGTAGTTATAATTCTTGCTTCCGTCTACTTGCTGAACTTATGGGCATTGGTCTGGCTGGGGTGAGCACAGAGAGCCCCAGCCATGCTCCTTGGCCAGCAGTTGCCCACCACGAGGAATTAGTTGTAATATCACTGTTCTCCTACATGTGCACCTCTGAGAGGTCCCCAAGCACAAAGTAACTTGAAGGCATCATGCAAGTCTTAAGCCAATAAAAAACTTTGTAATAAATTCTGCAGAACAAGATGCTCTTTGTTTAATACCAGAAGGCATTAAAACCTGGCAAGAAGTGAGTTTTCTCTCTGGAAATTAAGTAGAGTGATTCAGTGTCACATAATTAGACCAGCAATTTCAAAATGGCTTCTGTTTATACACTGCCAAGAAATACGAAGCTCTGAAATCTTCCTAAGAAACTTGATCATTGATATGTCTACACATTATTTTAAATATTATACTATGTTTTGTGGAGGGCAGTTGGATTTCAAAATCATGTTGTCTTTAAGACGATGCCCAATCCTCAATATCTGGTATTTTTTACACCTTACTGTATGTTCAGATTTTTGCCAAATATTATCACTGCTAAGAATGAGGGAAAAAGCCAGTGGAACAGAATTGAGAGCCCAGAAATAGACCCATTGACCTATGGTCAGTTGATCTTTGACAAAGAGCCAAAATCCATTCAATGGGGAAGAGATAGTCTCTTCCACAAATGGTGCTGGCAAAACTGGATATTCATTTGCATGAAAATGAAATAAGATCCATACCTCATACCATACACAAACACTAACTCCAGATGGATCAGAGACTTAAATGTGAAACCTAAAACTGTAAAGTTCATCAAAGAAAAAATAGAGGCAAATTTAGGGGCCCTAATTTATGACATAAATAGACTATCAAGCATAACCCAAGATGCATAAACAGCAGAAGATAAACTAGATGAATGGGACCTTCTAAAAATTAAATTCTTATGCACATCAAAAGACTTCTTCAAAAGAGTGGAAAGGGAACCTACGCAATGGGAAAAAATATTCAGCAATAATGACATATTTGACAAAGAACTTATTCCTAAAATTTATAGAAAATTCCAACACCTCAAAGGACCTCTTTCAAGTGCTGGAAAGGGAAGATGTCTCCTTGCGGACTAAGGTGCGCCTGACACAAGCCATGGAATTTTCAATCGCCTCATATGCATTTGAAAGCTAGACAATGAATAAGGAAGACCGAAGAAGAATTGATGCTTTTGAGTTGTAGTGCTGGGGAAGAATGCTGAAAGTACCATGGACTGCTGAAAGAACTAACCAATCTGTCCTGGAGGAAGTACAGCCAGAATATTCTTTGGAAACAAGAATGGCCAGACTTCGTCTCACCTACTTTGGTCATGTTGTCAGAAGAGACCATTCTGTGGAGAAGGATGTCATGCTTGGTAAGGTGGAGGGTCGACAAAAGAGGGGAAGGCCTTCAAAGAGATGGATTGACACAGTGGCTGCAGAGATGAGCTCAAGTATAGCAAGGATCGTGGAGTTGGCATGGGACCGGGCAGTGTTTCGTTCTGCTGTGCATAGGGTCGCTATGAGTCAGAGACTACCCGATGGCCCCTAGCAACAACAACCAACACCTCAACATCAAAAAGACAAACAATCCAATTAAAATACAGGTAGAAGACATGTACAAATACTTCATCAAAGAAGATATTCAGGCAGCCAACAAACACATGAGGAAATGTTCATGATCATTAGCCATTAGAGAGATGCAAATCAAAACAACCATGAGAAGCCATCTGACCCCCACATTAATAGAAAAGTTCAACAAGACAGAAAATAACAAATGCTGGTGAGGATGTCGAAAGGTTGTGACTCTCATACCCTGCTGGTGGGACTGTAAAATGGTACAACCACTCCAGAAAACAGTATGGCGATTCCTTAAAAAGTTGGAAATAGAAATACCATTTGACCCAGCAATCCCATTATTAGGTATATATCCCAAAGAAGTGAGAGGCAAGACCCGAATAGATACATGCACACCCACGTTCATCATAACACTATTCTCAATAGCAAAGAGATGGAAACAAGCTACGTGCCCACCAGCTGTGGAATTTTCAAAAGGTGTCACAGGACCACAGATGCGTTTGTTTCCTCTTCCTCAGGCTGCAGATCTACCGGCTTCAGTGTTGACCAGCAGTGTCTCTCTGGCACTCAGTTTCAGCATACTAAAGTCTCAAATGGGACTGACTTTTCGTTTCAATGAAAATACATTAAAAAGGGTAGTTTTGTCTTAGCATTTTGGGCCTTTTAACAAACACAGAGTCACCATTTCTACACCTAAATAAAAGTTCTTTATTTTCAATAATTTTGAGCTTACATACTGATGATTTTTTATCCAATGACACAACATTAATCACTTAGGCAGAACAAGTTTGAGAGGCTAATAATATTTCTGTTACCCATACAAGAATCTCTTTTTCAATGGGTCTATCTCGCTTAGAAGTTCTTGAGAAATCTTTTGATGTCATAATACTTGACCCACAAGGCTAGGAAAATAATGGTGCCTATTTTGAAATAGTGTATTCTGAGGAAAACAAACAAACATTTACAGGGAAATAAAATAGCCCTTCTCTCCTTACAATGTTTTATGATTCTCTCTGAATTTCATCCATCTTCCGTCACCATAATAACTAGGCTGACTACTGGGGCATGTCACCTGCCACTTGACTCTTCTCCAGTTAATTAAAGTGTTTGTCTTCAGAGCAATTGAGAACGGAGAGGTGCAGGTTATAGAGGGCATCTCTGTTCAGTAGTGAAGATATCAGTGAGCTGTGGTGTCACCAACACCTGTCCTGTTGTTGCTCGCCAGCAGGTAGAGCCACCTTGTGTCTAACAGAATGAAACGTTGCCCCGGCCTGTGCCACCACATGATGGTTGGTATGTTAGTTCATTGCTCTGCCTACTGTGTCAACTCATCTCATACAGGGTTCCTTTCATTTTTGCTGACCCCCTAATTACCCAAATCATGTCTTTTTTGAGAAATTGGTCTTTCTTGATAATGTGTCCAAGGTGAGGGAGTTAAAGTCTCACCGTCCTTCCTTGTTGAGCAATCTGGTTGTATTTCTTCTAAGACTAATTGGTTTGTTCTTTTGACAGTCTAGTGTATATTCAATATTCCTCACTGATGCATCAATTCTTTTCCTTTTTCTTTTTTTCATTATTCTAGTCAACCTTAGAAGAGAAGAAATCCTAACCAGAGCAGTTTAGACGTAGACATTTCTTCAGACACAATTGAACCCAAGCTCGTCTGTTTCTGTGATTTATGTCTCTGACTTATTTGGCTGAGAAACTGTGAGTGGATTCCTGAATCTTCTCTTCCCTTTTCTCAATCATCTCTATACCTTTTGATGTTCCCAAGGGGGCTACATCCATGGAGCACACAAATGTGTTTCCTGTACCTATACTACAATCAGCTGGAAGAGGAAGATATTTGACAAGAGAATTACTCCACCTTTAGGCTCCTCAAATCGCATGCCTGAATTTCTTCTCCCAGGTGCCATAATCCAGCAAATGCCCCTTAATTTGGCCTGCATGTGTCCGCCCTCTTCCAGGGAGACTGTGAAGCCAGGATACTTGGAGTGCTGACTCACAGTTGTGGACAGAGCCTGGTGCATCTACATGGAGCCCAGTATGTATAAGGACCAAGCACTGGGGGTACAAGTAAGGGGGTCTGATGTTTTCCATACAGATGAATCAGAAAGTAAATCTTCTTTGGAAAGGGGGATATGAAATAATACACATAAAGCTCTTTCAATTATCTGTTCCCCTTTGAATTACAGACACTAGAACTAAGGAGAAATCTCAAGTGAGCCTTTCAGGCAGATTTGGACAAAACTATTTCTTAAAGGCCACACAGTAAATAAGGATTTTAGGCTTTGTGAGACAAGAGGCAAAACTTGAGGATATTATGTAGGGACTCACAAAGCCGTTTAAAATGTCAAACCATTTTTGACTCGTGGTGTGTCCAAAAGCAGACTTCAGGACAGATTGGGTCCATGGGCCATAGTTCTCCAACCACTGCACATAAGGCTTTAGTGTGTTATTGGAAATTTATATCCTCCTAAAAGAAAACAAAAATAGGAATAAGAAATAGTGCTGAGTGAATTTAAATTTATAAATTCACCAAATTTAAGTAAAATGTCACCTTAAAATTAGTAAAATGCCTTGTGTATGACTTTCATTCTTAACAGACTACCCTTGTTGTTTTTGTTAAGTGCCAAAGAGTCAGTCCCAACCCATAGCAACCTCCTATACAATGGAAAGAAAGACTGCCCAGTCCTGTGTGATTGCCATAATCATTGCTATTGGTGAACCCACTGTTGCAGCCACTGGGTCAGGCCATCTCACTGAGGGTCTTCCTCTTTTTCCCTGACCCTCCATTTTGCCAAGCATGGTGTTCTCCTCCAGGGACTGGTCTATTCTGATAATATGTCCAAACTACATACAAGTTAACTTAATTGCTTTTAAAGGCAAGAATACAGAATGTTGATTGGTGATCTCAGAAGGAAATTTCGTTTTATCTTATTTTATAGCATGATAATTTTTTTTTTTAATGTGGACTAGAAAATATTGAAAATGTCATGTTGCTAAGTTATAGCCTTCCTTCATAGGCTTCTCTGTATAAGTTTATGAGTCTCTAAACTCCCGAAACACTTGAAAATAAAACTAATTGCCTTGTTCTTGAAAATGGTATTGTAGAAACCAAGACCCAATATTTTGAATCAATGGATAGAAGGGAAATCATTGTGATTTTCCTTCTTATAATGGTGTTGGTGATAACTCATTTGAGATTATCATGTATAATTTTTCCAGAACAATAAAAACAAATAGATATGATATACATGAATCGCTTGTATGTGGGTATATTGACTATGTGCAAAGATTACTCAGGAAATTCATGAAGGACACTAAGTCTTTTCGGTCCTAATATGTAAGGACTCTCTTTGAAAATAATTTTATATGGTAGACACACAGTCTTGTCCAAGTTGTAACAGAATAACCCATTTAGGAAGTTAATGCACTAACCCAGGGAGAGAGAATAAAGGCTGGGCTGAGGGTGGTAGCATCCTAAATGGTGGTCTCAGAATCAGCCAAATGTATTTTCAGAGTAGAATCAGCCAAATTTTCTGATGAACTGGTTGTGGAGTTGAGAAAAGAGAGAAGGCAAAGATGACTTAGATTTCTTGTCTGGAAAATTTGGTGGATTATGCTATCATTGGGAGCTCTGGTGGCATAGTGCCTAAGGCATTTGACTGCTAACTACAAGCCTGGTGGTTCAAACCCACCAGCCCCTCCTCTGAAGGAAGATTGGGCAGTCTACTTCTGTAGTGATACCACCTTGGAAACCCAAGGAGGGCTTGCTATGAGTCAGATCCGATTTCACAGCAGTGGGTGCATTTTTTTTTTTTTCTATGCTATCATTTCCTGAGACAGGAAAGTTTATGAAGTCAATTTTAAACTTCTATGTTGGACTTCATAAGGTTGAAACCACTTAGACTTTCAGGTGGAACTATCAAGGAAGCCATTGCACGTACAATCTGGTTCTCAGGGGAGATACCAGATAGAGACACATACATGGCAGTTGACAGCTTTTAGAGGGATTTCTAACCATGAGACTGGGTAACGTTACAAAGAGAGGAAAGGTGAGGAGAGAGTATAGACAGACAAGAAGGGGTGACTCTACCTAAGAATCTCCATCATGTAGATTTTGAGATGACTCAACGGAACTTCAAAGGAGACAAATGGGCACTTAGTGAGGTAGAAGGACACAGCTAAAGGTAGGGCAAAGGGCTTCTCAAGAGTGTCAACTGCTGCAAGACGTTCAGTCAAGAAGAAATGAAAATGAACATTCAAATTGGCCAGAGGCCATTTAGCAGTGACCCTCAGAGGGCCATCATAACCCCATTTAAATCAAGCACAGTGGTAGCTGGGCACCATATAGTTCTTCTGGTCTCAGGGTCATGAAGGCTGGTATTCATGTGGTCCATTAGTCTTTTGGACTAATTGCTTCATTGCATATTTGATTTTCTTCACCCTTCTTTGCTCTAGTCAGGAAGAAACCAATAGTTGGTTTTAGCACCTTTGATGGCCATCCACAAGCTTTTAAGACCCCAGCCACTATCACCAGTGTAGGATATAGACCACAGTTTGTATGGACTGTGTTATGCCAATGTAACAGAGCAACCTGAGACTATGGTCCCAAGCCACCAATCCCAGTGCCTCAGTCCCTCAAGGTTTTTTATTATGGCTAAGAAGTTTCCTTAACTTTGCTCCTGTATGCTATAAAATGTACAGGGATATATTTGCAACACATACAAATATCTATATAGAAATATCCTCTGCTGAAACCTATGTATATTCTTGGGTGTACTCCTGCACACCATCCCACATCTTTTCAACTTGCATATCTATGTATGTATCTACTCATAAATTGTTGTTGCTGTTAAGTGTTGTCTAGTTGGCTCCAGCTCATGGGGCCCCTATGTACAAAGCACGAAACACTGCCCAGCCCTGTGTCTGTTGGGTCCTCGGTATGCTGGAGCCCACCGTTGCAGCTACTGTGTCAGTCCATCTTGTGAGGGTGTTCCCCCTTTCCTCTGACCTTCCACTTTACCGAGCATGATATCCTTCTCCAGGCACTGGTCTCTTCTGACAGCCTGACCAAGGTAAGTGAGACAAAGTCTGGCCTCATAGTCACTCATAAACTACTGTTTGGTGTTACTGTTCCTGCAGGATTGTGTGTGTAATAGCATTTACTGTCATTGCCTTTGACACTCGTGCTCTTCTCAGTGTCCACCTTTGGTCGGGTTGTGCTGGCCTCGCTCTTATTGCATACTGCATTTCTCTCCACTCAAGTTAATATGTGTCTCCTCTCTAGCTAGTGATTTTCCCTCTCTCCATCTCCCTTCCCTGCTAAATATCAAAGAATGCTTCTTGTGTGTAAATGTTTTCTTTACTTTTATAGTAGTTGTCTCATACAATATTTGTCCTTTAGTGATTAACTTATTTCACTCAACATAATGTCCTCTGGGTTATGAGATGTTTTGCAGATTCATTGTTACTCTTTAATGTCATACAGTATTCCATTGTGTATATGTGCCATAGTGCTCTAGTCACCTAGTGTCACTCTGAAAAGAATATAGAACAAATGGGATGGCTTGAACAAACAGGAATTTATTCTCATACAGTTTGAAGGCTTTAAGTCAGAGTTCAAAGTGCCAGGCTCTAGGGGCTGGATGAAAGCCCCTCAACCTTGGACTTCAGCTCTGCCTCCTGCTCCTGGCCCACTGGAGTTGGAGGCTTTTCTTCACTCACACAGCTGCTGGCTGCTGAGGCTGACAAGCCCAAGGTTGATATCTAAAAAGGCACAATCCTGATTTTACCAAATCACAAGGCAAACCATTAATTCAAGTTCATTGAAAGTCCCAAGGTCAGCAGAACATGGCAGGCTGCTTAACAATGACATGGCTACATGCAGGGTTCATGCATTCCATAAGCTGGAGACCATTCCCAAAGGTTCTCCTTATATACAGGAAGCAGACCACATACCCAAAGCAGCTACTCGGCTGCTCACAGTAGATTCCACCACGGAGCTGATTACCAGTCTCATCATGGGGAATACTGCATCCAGCTGCCCAGGCACTCAACTAAGCCCAGCCAAGTTGACACACAAAGTTAATTACCACACATTGTTTATCCATTCTTCCATTGATGGGAACTTAGGCTGTTTCCATCTTTCAGCTATTGTGAATAGTCCTGCAATGAATGTGAGTGTGCCTGTATCTATTTGTGTGATGGTTCTTATTTCTCTAGGATACATATCCAGTAGTGTGCTGAATCATATAGTACGTCAATTTCTAACTTTTTAAGGAAGCACCATACCATTTTCCACAGTGGATTTACCATTTTACAATCCCACCATCAGTGTATGAGAGTTTCATATACAGCATTTCTTGTTTTTTTTTTTTTTTTTTTCTTTTGATCATTTTTATAGTTGCAAGGTTGAGATGATATTCCTTTGTTGTTTTGATCTGCATCTCTCTAATGGCTAATGATTGCAAGCATTTCTTCATGTTTGTTGGTTGTCTGCATGTCTTCTTTGGTGAAGTGTCAGTTCATGTCCTCTGCCCATTTTTAAATTGTATTATTTGTCTTTATTTTATTGAGGAGTTAAAGTTTTCAACAAATTTTACAGATTAATTCATTGTCAGATATGTCACTGCAAAAAAATTTCTTTGGTCTATAAATTCTCTTTTCACTCTTTTGGAGAAATCCCTTAATGCATGGAAGTGTTTGTTTTCAGGAGGTCCCAGTCATCTAGTTTCTCTTGTGCTATTTGTGCGTTTTTAATTGTGTTTGATGGACTATTCATGCCATAAATTACAGTTCCCAAGCTGGACCCTATATTTTCTTTCATAAACTTTATAGTTTTAGGTTTTACATTTTGGTCTTTGATCCATTTTGAGTCATTTTTTGTACATGGTGTGAGTGTGGATCATGCTTTATTTGTCTGCAAATGGATATGCAGTTTTGCCAGCTCCATTTGTTAAAGAGACTATCTCTTCCACATTTAACAGATTTCAGCCCTTTGTCCGTAAGTGGATGAATTTACTTCTGGGTTCTCAGTTCTGTTCCCTTGGCCTATGTGTCTATCACTGCACAAGCACCGGACCGTTTTGACTACCACGGCTACACAGTAGGTTTTGAGACTGGGAAGTGTGAGAGCTCCGGCTTGTTCTTTCTTTGTGCTTTGCTTCTCTGGGGTTTCTTTCCTTTCCATGTAAAATTTCTGATTAATTTTTCCATCTTTTTAAAGAAGGATAATGGAAACTGGATTGTGATTGCATTATATCTGAAGATCACTTTGGGTAGTATTAGCATTTTCACAATATTAAGTCTTCCTATCCATGTGCATGGTTTATTTTTATATTTATGTAGGTCTCTTTTGGTTTCTTGTAATAGTGTTTTGTAGTTTTCTTTGTATAGGTTATTGCATCTCTGGCTAGATTTTTTCCTAAATATCACATCTTTTAGGTGGTTAGTGTAGATTTTCTGTTCACAGTTCTCTTTGTTAGTGCAGAGGCATCTGACTAATTTTTTTAAGGTTGATTTTATACCCTGTCTCTTTTCTGAACCTTTTTATTAGTTCCAGTAGCTTCCTGGTAGCATCTCTGGGATTTTCAATATGCAGGAACATATCATCTGCATTAGGGATAATTTTACTTCTTCCTTACAGATGGGGGTGCCTTTTATTTCCCTTTGTTGCCTTATTGCTCTGGCTATGACTGCCAATAAAATACTGGGCATGAGAGGGGATCAAGGGCATATATGTCTGGATCTTCCTCTCAAGAGGAAGGGTTTCAGTGGCTCTCCATTGAGAACAATTTGGGCCATTATTAATTCTGTTAGGGATTTTCTTTCTATTCCTATTTTGCTCAGTTCTTTTTGGTACAGTGACACTGTGTATTCCATCCATTTTATTTATTTATTTTTAATTTTGTTGTGCTTTGGGTGCAAATTTACAGAGCAAATTTGTTTTACACTCAACAGTTCGTGTGCATTTGATTTCACGCCCTGACTGCCATCTCCGACCATAACGAGCTCTCCTCCCCTCCCGTCCCTGTGACTACCCCTTTCCTGTGCCCTTCTTAACCATGCATTCCAGAATGCCCAGCTCTCCCTCTGTGTGGATGCTGTCCCTCTGATGCCCCATGGATGATTGCTCTGAGGGGTGTATCTCCCTGGAGTAGGTGGATGCATCACCCTGGGGTAGGTCTTCTGCACGTAGGTCTTTGTACTGTTGAGCTGAGAGTCAATCCATGGGAGTGAGTCCAATTCCAGGTCCAAATGGTAAGCTGGGGCCATAGTCTTGGGGGTTCTACCAGACTCTATCTAACCAGTAATTCCGGTCAGTTTTGTGTTTTTGAATTTTGTTCCACATTTTTTCTCCCACTCTATCCAGGATCTCCAGTTTTGATCCCTTTCTGAGTGGTTGACACTAGTAGCAAGGCACCATCTAGCTTTTCTGGTCTCAGGGTCCATCTTATCCTTGGATTAATTGTTTCCAGATGGCTTTGATTTTCTTCACTCTTCTTTGCTTCAGCTGAGAGGATACCAATAGATGTATCTTAGATGGCCTCTTGAAAGCTTTAAGACCCCAGTCGCTACTCACCAAAGTAGATTGTAGAACAAGACTTTTATGTGCCATGTTGTGCCAGTTGAGTTCTGTGTCTCCTGAGACTATGGTCCTGAGTGAGCAGGGGCAGTGATTCTCTCTCTCAAGGTGTTTGATATTCTCTGAGAGGTTACTCCAACTCTGTCTTCTGTTGTTTCTGTACTGTATGTGGCTAATTTTGTAGCACAAGTGCATATGTAAGATTATCTTCAGTCAAATCTATTTTGGTGTAGGGTATATTCCTGTTCATCAACCCCCACCTGATCTTCTCACGTGCCTATGCATTAATCTGTAGCCTGGTGATCAGTGTTAGTGGTAATGTAGTGTTGTGCATGTGCTAGTCTTGGCCTCTGTTGTCTATATCTTATGTGCGTGTTTCAGTGTCCTTCCTTTTTCCAATGTCATCATGCTGGTCACAGACTCTTTCCATACCATCCCTCCCCTAACCCAAATCAACATGTGACCCCTAACTAGTCTGAAATTTTCCCTCCCTTTCCCTCCCATTCCCAGTAACATAAAAAGTGAGTTTCCTTCCCTAAATAAACCTTTCCTTGACTTTTTACAGTAATGGGCTCATACAATATTTGTCCTTCTGCAATTGACTCATTTCCGTCAGCATAATGTCCTCCAAATCCATCCACATTTTGAGATGGTTAGTGTATTATTTGTTATTCTTTAATGTAGCATAGCATTCCACTGTGTGAATGTACCATAGTTTGGTTATCCATTCATCTGCTGATGGGCATTTAGATTGTTTCCATCTCTTTGCTATAGTGAATTGTACTGTGACGAACATGGATGTGCATATGTCTGTTAGTGTCCTTTCTTTGCTATAATGAATTGTGTTGTGATGGACACGGATGTGCATGTCTGTTAGTGTCCTTTCTTTGCTATA
>NW_006922138.1:953824-964362 GCF_000298275.1 Orycteropus afer afer
ATGTCTGTTAGTGTCCTTTCTTTGCTATAATGAATTGTGTTGTGATGGACACGGATGTGCATGTCTGTTAGTGTCCTTTCTTTGCTATAGTGAATTGTGCTGTGATGAACATGGACGTGCATATGACTGTTAGTGTCCTGTCATATTCTTTTGATGCTTCCTGTGTCATCCAATGTTTTGCTCATAAAATCATTCAATATTGCACCTTCAAATGTGAATTTTTTCCTCAGACCTTTCAACTTGAGAATGCCAAGCATGTTCTTCCCTTTTAGTTTTCTAACTTCAGGCCTTTGCACATTTCATTATAATACTTTATCTCTCAAGTTTGCCTTTGAAATCTTCTGTTCAGCTCTTCTACATCATTGTTTCTTCTCTTTGTTTCAGTTAGTCTGTGTTTAAAAGCAAATTTCAGAGTCTCTTTTGACATCCATTATGGTCTTTTATTCTTTTCTGTCTTTTCAATGACCTTTTGCTTTCGTCATGTATAATGTCCTTGATGTCATCCACAATTTGTGTGTTCTTCAGTCATTAGAGTTAAATGTCTCAAATTTATTCTTGAGATGATCTCCAGATTCATAAAAAGTCAATCAGTAGTTCCTTCTCACTCTGTCTTCGACTGGAAGCTCCACTGAATCCTGCCCACCGTTGGGGACCCTACCGGCACTGGAAATATCAGCAGCACATCTTCCAGCATCCCAGCAATATGCAAGCTTCTACCACAGTATGACAAACTGACAGATGAACTTTAGCTCCTCAGTTTGGTGTCGATTCATTGGCAGAAGGCTGGCAGTTCAAACCCACCAGCCACTCCTCGGAAGGAAAGTTGGGCAATCTACTTCCGTAGTGATACTGCCTCGGAAACCCAAGGAAGGGTCGTTATAAGTCGGAGCCGACCTGACGGCACATAACAACAGCAACTGAATTTGATGGAAAGGAAGATTAGCGATAGCAGTCAGAAAGACTAAGCTGCCTGTTTAATCTTTAGAGCAGGTGTTATGATCAATAATTAGCTGTTATTATAATTTTTTTTTTCCATAGACTTTTATCCCTAACCTAAGATTGCAGGTTATCACCAGGCAATGGTCAGGACTTGTATTCTATGCAAACCATGTCTACTTTTTTATATAATGCCATTAGAAAGTTATGATTAAGAGTGATTCATGTCTAAATATCCATTTCTGGCTCCTGGGCAGTAGTGAACTAAAGCATTGAGGGTTCGACAGCTATAATCAGTACACAGTGTCATGGAGGCTAAAGTTCTCCTTGGCTGTGTCCTGATGTAGAGCAAAACATGAATATGGATTTAGGAGAAAGTACAGTCAGAGTGCTCCTTAGACGCAAGAATGGCCAGACTTTATCTCCCAAACGTTGGCCATGTCCTCAGGAGGGACCAGTCCCTGAAGGAGGACATCATGCTCGACAAAGCACAGGCTCAAGGAAGAAGAGGAAGACCCTCAATGAGACAGATTGACACAGTGGCGGCAACAATAGGCACAAATATGGCATCATTTATGGCATCATTTATGGCAATTATTGTGAGGATAGTGCAGGACTGGGCAAAACTTCAGTCTGTTGCACGTAGGGTCACTATGAGTCTGAGCCAACTAGATAACCAAACCAAGAAAACCAAACTCACTGCTGTTGAGTTGATTCGACTCATAGTGACCCCTCCTTGGGTTTCTGAGGCAGTAACTCTATGGAAGTAGATTGCCCAATCTTCATTCCGAGGAGTGGCTGGTGTGTTTGAACCTCCAGCCTTGTGGTCAGCAGTCAAATGCTTTAGGCGCTATGCCACCAGAGCTGGCAACTCACAAAAATATTTTAAAAACAAAACATCTTCAAAACTGGCTGGAAATAATTATATTTATTTTTAGTGATTACAGCATTTCTCCTCATCCTTAAGTATTTATATGTGGAGATAAAAGGGAAAACCATGTGATTTAAGGTCACCTGTCCTTTCACATCATTTTCAATAGTCTACCCTATAACCAAGGAGCTCTGGTGGCATAGTGGGTAAGACATTTGGCTGCTATCCAGAAGGTCAGTGATTCAAACCCACTAGCAGCTCTGTGGGAGGAAGATAGGGCAATCTACTTCCATAAAGATTTACAGCCTTGGAAACCCAAAGTGGATTACTAAGCGTCAAAATTGACTCTACGGCAGTGAGTTTCACTTTTTTGGGTTTTACCCTATAACCACCATTGAAATACATCTTATGAATTAAAGCTGTGAATTCCTATATTTTTCTTTTTAGTAAAAATTTACTAAAATTTTTGTATTCTGTTTAGTAGTTGGCACTTATCATCAAATGAAATTCTACATGGAAGCCTAATACAAAATGCAGAAAAAAATAATGCATGTTTGTTCAGTAGACACTGTCCTAGGCAAGCATGTTTTAAATATTTGACCTCCACAATGGCTTTTTGCATTAGGAATCATTTTCTTTCCTGGTACAAATGAGGGAGGTGAAATTCTGAGTAATTAAGTCATCTGAGGTCACACAGCTACTGTCTTAGTCTCCTAGGGCTTCCATTATCAAATACCACTGGGTGGCTTTGAGGGACAGAAATTCATTCTTTCACAGGTAGGAGGCTGGAAGTCCAAATTCAGGATGTCAGCAGCGCCACTCTCCATGTTGGCTCTAGTGGAGCCTCTTCCTTATCTCTTTCCAGCTTGCAGATGTACCTTCTCATGTTCCTCCTGTGTGTGTCTCTGTCTCTGTGTCTGTCCTTCCCTTTGTAATACACCACTCAGCAGAGATTAGGACCCACCCCACTCTGACATGACCTTATTAATTGATAACACCTGCAAAGAAAAACGCTATTTCCCCAAACAAGCTCACATTCACAGGCATCAGGGTAGGATTCCCATTGATCCTTTTGGGAGACTCAGTCCCATCCATACCAGCTACTAAGTGGCAAGTAATTCAGCCCAGGACTCTGGCTTCCAATAAACCATGGAAACTTGGTTCGCACACCCGCAGCTCCTCCCACTTGTCCCTGCCAGACTTCTCGGGCTGATGAAGCCCCGACTCACCTCCCTGTGTCCAGCTCTCCTGGTCACTCCCCTGACACCCAGGAGGGAGAGGGCAAAAGTCCTGACGGGTGGTGGGATCTGTTGATCTGCAGCAGCCCTGAGTGGGGTCCCTGGATTGTTCAGCACAAGACATCCAGATATAAAAGGCCTCAGAGGAGAGGCCCCAAAAAAACACACACAAAACCCCTCCCTCCCTGCCGATTTCTGCTCATCAGAGGGCAGAGGGAGCCTACTTTTTAGGGGAAGACACAGAGATTTGTAAGTGAAAGTGCCTTCATGACAGGAGGGAAGAAAAGGAAAATGAAGCAAACAGCGGAAGCTCAGTTCCTCTCCCCCGGCCTCTGTTTACATTTTATTGACTTATTAGGAGACTCAACCAGGTAGCAGAGTCTGTCCTGGTTCCTTGCTGGCGTCCCTGTTCTGGTCTATTGAATGCAGTGACTGGACAGTGGCCAACAAGTCACAGAGGAGCTGCCAGCTTCCTGTCCAGATGGGATTGGGGGACTGAGTGTCCCCCTCTACAAACACCAAGTCATTTGATCAGTTACATGGGACTGCTGCTTCTTAGACAAAACAAATCACTGAAAACAGGCTTTGACCAGCAAGCTGGACCCAGCGGGGCTGTCTCATTCTTTCCCCCCTTTTGGAGCCTAAATGGACTATAATCAAGGCCATTATCAGCCACTTGAGACGGGCGGATACATCAAACAAGCGATGAGTGAAGTGGCTGGAATTTCAGAATTATTGCACCAGCAGGCTTAGCTCGGGTAAGAGTCATCATTTTTAAGGATGTTTTACTAACACTTTTCTCTTCACAGTGTTTGCAGTGTTCCGCTACTGATTAGAGTAGTCCCTTGTTAGATGTCTAAGTTGTTTCCAATTTCTGCTTTGAAAAAAGAAGAAGAAGACAACTAAAACATGTTGTATGTACAATGTGGGGCATCCCCAGTTGTGTCCTCAGCATAAATTCTCAAAATAACAACTGCTTGGTGAAAATATGCCTAAGTCAGGTCTTTTTATTTATGTTGGCAAATTTTAGGAGGACTAATTTTTAACAAAATGGCACTTTTCCTGATTGTTAAATCAATGCCTATCCATCATTTCCACTGTTACTCACGAGGTTTTCAGAAGTAGGGCACCGTGGCCTTTTTCTTGTTGTGTCTTTTAGTGTTGAAACTCTACGGAAACCTGTCTACCATGGGTGACCGTCCTGTTATTGAAATACCAGTGGCATAGCTCCAGTATCACAGCAACACAGAATCCATCACAGCGTAACAAGCTGACAGATTCAAACACAGCAATGGTTGTGACAATGGCGCAAGGTCCACCATTCTGTTGTACATAGGGTTGCTGTGAGTCAGAACAAACTTGACTGCACCTGACAACACAACCATCGTTTTTATGTATGTGTGTGTGTGTGTGTGTGTATGTATGTATCTATGTCATATCTCATGTATATGGCACCTATATCTAACATGTATACTAGATAGATAGATAGATACATAGATAGATACATAGATTGATACATAGATGATAGATCACACATAATGCAGGAAAATACAATGCCGATTTTTTTTTTCTTCAGTTTTTTTTCTTTAGGCAACCATGCCTGGTTGACATTGCTACTAGAAGCTAGGGAGATAATCCAATTTCCCAAATCAGCCCTTATGTTCTATTCCTTTTTATAAGGAAACATTCCAGAATGATAAAATCTACATTTCTTAGTGGCAGTTATGCTTAGCACAGGGCAGTTTGGTCTGGCCTTTGATTAGGGATCCGTCTGCTCATCAGGGAGTACCTTCATTTGGGGGGGGGGCTGCTTTCTCACTGTCTTTTCCCAGATGTGGTTAATGTTTATACAGTTTGTAAACAAGGGACAGGCTTAACTGATACTGCTGCTTGGTCTCCATGTACCAGACACCACTGAGAGTCAAAGACCTGCTCCTGGGTGTACAAAAATCACAAGAAATGAAATTGAGATGTGAAGGCAACCTAAGGGCCCACCAACTTCTTGAGGTCTTTGAGAAATGGCCCACCTTAGCAGTTTTACTTGGGTCTTAGTTCCCTAGGACAAATTTCCATAATAAAGTAGCACACCCTAGGCACCTTAAGACAATAAGAAGGTATTCTCTCCTGCTGGAGGTCTGACACCAAGGTGTTAGCAGGACCATTTCCCCTCTGAAGGATCTTGGTGAGAATCTTCCCTTGCCTGTTGCAGCTTCCTGGGCCTCCCAGACGTCCTGGGTGTTCCTTGGATTGTAAACACCACTCTAATCACTGCCTGTGCCTTCACACGGCTTTCCTTCCTGAGTACCTCTGTGTGTTCTGTGCTCTTCTTGTCAGGACACCAGCCATTGAATTGATCCTCACTAGCACATCTGCACAGATCCTGTTTCAAATAAGGTCACCTTCTGAAGTTCTAGGCAAACAAGATTTTGGAGAAAACTATTCAATGAGCCACAGCATCATCAACTCATAGGTGAGACAGAAGATGTCTATCTGATCTACCCACATCTACCTGTGTAGATACAGATCTATTGGTAGGGCATGACTTCCATCCTGTTTAAAATGCCACAAATGTCCTTAAAGCATTGCTATCTTATAAACACCTACCAAAATGAGTACAGATTTTTTGCGGCTCAAGAAATGGCTACTCTGACATTCTCCTCGTTATTGAAGTGTAATGATCTACTGCTGTGTTTTTAATGGTGCAGTGTGATTTTTCACGCTTCTTTTCAGTCCATCTGGCTTGTTGAACACGTTTCTACTTTAGTGGATATCATTATTGAGTTATAATTCTGCAGAGAGGTTTTGAGACAATTCAATTGCAGTAACCTGTCACAGGCTACCTTACTTTCAAAAGAGAGCCTGCTTTTCAACTGTGTCTAGAGAGGGGGAGGAAGTTAGAAGTTTGTCATTCATTGTTTTACTATAATAGTCATCATTTTTAAGGATGTTTTACTAACACTAACATCCTTCATATACTTAACATTAAGATTTGGAAAAAATTCAACAACTGAGACATTTCAGTAACTAAGAAAGATAATGCATTTATTGCTATCTTTATAAAAAATACTTTAAATTTTCTAATAAAATAGCATTTAATATAAGAATTACAGAATCTTAACACACAATCAGACCTGTAAGCAACATCATGATTAACAAAAAAAATACTGAAGTTGTCAAGGATTTCATTTTACTTGGAACGATAATGTGATGGAAACACCAGTCAAGATATCAAAGGATATATTGCATTGGACAAATATGCTACAAAACACATTTTTAAAGTGTTAAAAAACAAAGATGTCACTTTGAGAACACAGATACATCTGACCCAAGCCATGGTATTTTCAGCTGCTTCATATGCACGTGAAAGCTAGACAATGAACAAGGAAACCAAAGAAAAATTGATGCATTTGAATTATGGTAGTGGAGAACAATATTGAATATACCATGGACTGTCAGAAGACAAACAAATCTGTCTTGAAAGAAGTACAGCCAGAATGCTCCTTAGAAGGGAGGGTGGTGAGACTTTGTCCCATGTACTTTGGCCATGTTATCAGAAGGGACAAGTTCCTGGAGAAGGGCATAATTCTTGGTAAAATAGAGGGTCAGTGAAAAATAGGAAGACCTTCAACGACAGATTGGCACAATGGGCTCACACATGGCAACGCTGTGAGGATGGCTCAAGACCCAACATTGTTTCATTCTGTTGTACTTAGAGTCACTACGTGTCTGAGTTAACTTGACCACAGCACTTCACAACTACAAATCAAAGGATCTTTGAGATATTGGCTCCAATCCTCTTGGTTTACAATTGAGAAACAGGCATCTTGGTGGGTTAAATGGCGACTTGCACAAGGTTACTCAGTCAGTTAATCGTTGACACAATATCAATATTCCGTCTTGGGTCCTGAGTGCCTCCCTGCATGACAGGGATAGAAATACGTCACGCGTCTTAGTTTCTAGTACTATGGTAACACAAATACCACAGGTTGGTGACATTAAAGAACAGGGACTGATTTTCTCACCGTTGTGGAATCTAAAAGTCCAAACCAGGGTCTCAGTCATGTTGATTCATTTTTTGTCAGTATTCCAGGCATTCCTTGATGCTTTGGTTTGTACATCATTCTCACACAGCATTCATTTTCCATTTTGGTTGTCCCTGTGTCGAATCTGCCTTTTTTATTTTTTATATTCCTAGAAGACTTTATGGGAGCTCTGGCAGCATAGTGGCTAAAGGCACTTGACTGCTAACCAGAAGTCTGGCGGTTCAAACCCACCAGCTACTCCTCAGAAGGAAGATGGGGCGATCTACTTCCGTAGTGATACTGCCTCGGAAACCCAAGGAGGGGTCGCTATGAGTCGGGTCTGACTCGATGGCACATAACAACAACAACAACAGAAGACTTTACAGCAAATTATTTTTTTGTATGAGCAATGACACATCTAGCATTTGAAAAAATTAAATTGGATGTTATCTTCACTCCTCACTTTCTTTCTTTTCATTGCTATTTGGATGAAAGTTTACAAAGCAAATTCATTTTTCATACAATAGTTCATACACATTTTGTTTCACGGCACTGATTGCAATCCCCACAATTTAACAGCTCTCTTCCTACTTCCTCTGTGGTTACCTTTTCCTTGTGTCCTTATTCCCTATGCATTCCTGCCCTCTGAGCTATCTCTGTATCGAAATACTGCCCTTCTGATCTCCCATGGTTGATAGTTCTAAGGAGTGTACCTATTTGTTGTAAATGTTCACCTTATACACATGTTTATTTTTTGGCTGTAAGCCATGGGAGTGAGATAAATTCCAGACCTACAGGGTGACTAGAGGTCTTGGGGATTTCAACTGTCTCTATCACACCAGTAACCCTGGTTATTTTTATGATTTTGAGTATTGTTCCTCATTTTTCCTAACTGTATCAAGCATTTCCAATTTTCATCCCTTTCAGAGTGGTTGGCAGTGGTAGCTAGGAACCATCTAGTTCTGGTCTCAGGGTTCACATGGTCCACAACTAATTTGTTTTGATGAGTCTGGTTTCCTTCATTCTTCTTTGCTCTGGATGAGTAAAGACCAATGTTGCCTCTTAGATGGTCACTTGCAACCTTTTAAGAACCCAGTCACTACTCCCCAACAAAAGCTCACTGCCAATGAGTCAGAGCTGACTAATAGCAACCCCTCCCTGAGTTTCTGAGGCAATATCACTACAGAAGTGGATTGCCCAACCTTCCTTCCGAGGAATAGCTAGTGGGTTTGCACCACCAGCCTTCTGGTTAACAGTCAAGTGCCTTAGGCACTACACCACCAGAGCTCCTCTACTCACCAAAATAGTATATAAAACAATGTTTTTGTGCAGCATGATATGCCAATTGGGCTTGACGTCTCCAATGATCATGGTCTCAAATCCATCAATCCAGTGACTCACCCCCTCAGGGTGTTTGACTGTGGCTAAGAAATTACCATAACCCTGATAGCACTATTATATACACGGGCATTCTTATAATGCATGAAAATATGTATATAGAAATACATCTGCCAAACTTATGCATGCTTATGGGTATATTCTCTTTTGCCTAGACATACCTGATCATTCAGCCTGTCTACTTACAGACCCACCTGTAGATTTGTAGTTGTTGTTGTTAGGTGTCATTGAGTTGGCTCCAACTCATAGTGACCCTATGTGCAACCAAACCTATAGATTGATGTTTGTTATTATTGATAATGCAGTATTCTGTACATAAAAGCATTATCTTTGTTGTCTGTACCTCTTGTGCACCTCTCTGTGTCTTCTTTTTCCTCAGTGTTATTGTGTTGGTATATTGCCATTCCCTTCACCCAAAATCAACACTTGTCTTTTACCATCTAGCAATTTTTACTCTTCCTCTCCTCTCCCATCCACGGTAACCAACAAAGAAATTTCCTCCATATGTAAACTTTTCCATGACTTTTTATAACAGTGGACTAATACAATATTTGTCCTTCAGTGACTGACTTATTTCACTCAGCATAATGTTCTCCAAGTTCATGCACATTATGAAGTGTTTCATGGATTCTACATTATTCTTTAGTGCTACACAGTATTCCCTTTTGTGTATATACCATTGTTTGGTTACCCATTCCTCCTTTCTTGGGCACTTAGGTTGTTCACATCTCTTTGCTATTGTTATTAGTGCTGTGACAAACAAGGGTGTGCATATATCTATTCATGTCCTGGTTCTCACTTCTTTAGGCTATATTCTTAGTAATGGAATTGCTAGATCAAATGGTATTTCTATTTTCAACTGTGTAAGGAATCACCATACTGTTTTCTGGAGTGGTTGTACCATTTTACAGTTCCACCAGCACTGTATGAGTCCTGTTCTCTCTACATCATCACCAGCATTTGTTGTTTTGTTTTGCTGAATTTTGCTCTTAGTACTAGTGTAAGGTGATATCTCATTGTTTTGTTTTGAATCCCTCCAATGGCTAATGATAACATACATTTCTTCATATGGTTGTTGGGCACTTGAATATCTTCTTTGATGAGATAGCTGTTCCTGTCTTCTGATCATTTTTCAATTGGATTGTTTGTTTTTTTGATGTTGAGGTGTTGGAGTTTTCTATAAATTTTAGAGATAAGTCCCTTGTCAGATAAGTCTTTGCTGAAAAACTTTTTCCCCCTAATCTCTAGGTTCCATTTTTACTCTTTTGGAAAAGTCTTTTGGTGCACATAAGAATTTAATTTTTATATGGTTCCAATCATCTAATTTATTAGTTAATAATTTATTGAATTCATTTATTAACTCAAATTGAAGAGAAAAAACTGCAGACATTCATTATCATTGGAACATGGAATATACAAAGTATGAATCTAGGAAAATTGGAAGTTGTCAAAAATGAAATGGAATGCATAAAGATTCATATCCTCGGCATTAGTGAGCTGAAATGGACTGGTTTTGGCCATTTTGAATCAGACAACCATGTGATCTTCTATGCTGGGAATGACAGTTTGAAGAGGAATGGCATGGCATTCATCATCACAAAGGATGTTTCAAGATCAGTCCTGAAGTACAATGCTGTCAGTGATAGGATAATATCCATATGCCTACAAGGAAGACCCATTAATACGACTATTATTCCAATTTATACACCAACCACTGAAGCCAAGGATGAGGAAATTGAAGATTTTTTATCAACTTCTGCAGTCAGAACTTGACCAAACATGCAATCAGGATGTTTTCATTATCACTGGATATGCAAAAGTTGGAAACAAAGAAGAAACAAGTTGGAAAATTTGGCCTTGGTGACAGAAATAATGCTGGAACTCGCATGGTAGAATTATGCAAGACCAATGACTTGCTCATTGCAAACACCTTTTTTCAACAACACAAACAGTGGCTGTACACATGGAATTCACCAGGTGGAACACACAGGAATCAGATTGACTACATCTGTGGCAAGAGGCAGTGGAAAAGCTCAATATCCTCAGCCAAAACCAGGCCAGGAGCTGATTGTG
>NW_006922138.1:966407-972154 GCF_000298275.1 Orycteropus afer afer
TGCACCCGAAATGCTCCTTGGAAGTGAGAATGGCCAGACTTCGTCTCACCTATTTTGGTCATGTTGTCAGAAGGGACCATTCCTTGGAGAAGGATGCCATGCTTGGTAAAGTGGAGGGTCGACAAAAGAGGGGGAGGCCTTCAACGTGATGGATTGACACAGTGGCTGCAATGATGGGCTCAAGTATAGCAGGGATTGTGGAGCTGGCACGGGATCAGGTAGTGTTTCGTTCTGCTATGCTTGGGGTCGCTATGAGTCAGAAATGACTTGACAGCACCTGACAACAACAAGAACAATCATCTAATTTAGCTTCTGCTGTTTGTGCATTTTTACTTATGTTTGGTAGTCCATTAATATCATCTATTAGGGCTCATAAATTTATTCCTATTTTTTCATCAATTAACTTTATAGTTTTACGTTTTACATTTAAGTCTTTGATCCATCTGGCATTAGTTTTTGTTTATGATATGAGGTATTGTTTCATTTTTCTGCACATGGATATCCAGTTTTGTCAGCACCATTTGTTAAAGAGACCATCTCTCCCCATTTAATGGATTTTGGCCATTTGTCAAAGATTAGCAGACCTTAGGTGGACAGATCTATTTCTGGGTTCTCACTTCTGTTTCACTGGTCTATGTAACCACATGTTTCACTGGTCTGTGTACCAGTGCCAGGCTGTTTTGATTACTGTGGCTGTATAGTAAGCTTTGAGATTTGAGAGTGGGAGAGTTCCTACTTTGTTCTTCTTCACTAATGCTTTGCTTATCTGAAGGCTCTTTCTTTTCCATATAAAATTAGTGATTGGTTTTTCCATATCATTAAAGAATGTTGGTGGTACCTGGATTGAGATTGCATTGAATGTATAGATTGCATTGGGTAGTAATAACATTTTCACAATGTCCAGTATTCCTATACATAAGCATGGTATGTTCTTCCATTTATGTAGATCTCTTATAATTTCTTGAAGTAGTGTTTTGTAGTTTTCTTTGTATGCCTTTTGTGTTTCTAGTCAGATTTATTTCAAAGTATTTTATCTTTTTGGTAGCTATTATAAATTGTATTCATTTCCTTATTTCCTTTTCAAAGATCTCTTTTATGATGAGAGGAATCCAACTGATTTTTGTATATTGATCTCATATCCTGCCACTATGCTAAACTTTCTATTAGTTCTAGTAGTTTTCTTGCTGAGTCTCTTAGGTTTTCTATGTATAGGATCATATCATCTGCAAATAAGGATAGTTTTACTTCTTCCTACCAACCCTGGTTCCTTTTATTTCCTTTTCTTGACCTAATGCTCTGGCTAGGACTTCCAATATAATGTTGAATAGACTAAACTGCTCTTTTTGTATCTCAGAAAGGATTAGTTTTAGGATATACCCTATGCTGATTGTGGCCTTATTAACATGACAAAGGTTATCCTACTCCCAAATTGGAACATAACCACAGGTATGAAACCAAACGCACTGCCCTTGAGTCAATTCAGACTCATAGTGACCCTTATTGGGTTTCTGAGGCAGTAAATCTTTACAGAAGTAGATTTCCCTGTCTTCCTTCCATAGAGCACCTTGTGGGTTTCAATCACCAATCTTCTGGTTAGCAGTCAAGTGCCCTGGGCACTGTACCACCAGAGTCCAATGGACTTTAGGCACAAGGAAATACAGTGTCATTTCTGTTGATTATATTTTAGAGCATGGTAGAATAGGTGTCATTTCTTTACCAAAACCAATCACACTGACTTCCAGTCAACTCCACTCATAGCAACTAGAGGGTTTCCAAGGCTGTAAATCTTTATGGAAACAAAATGCCTTATCTGTCTCCCACAGAGTGGCTGGTGTCTTTGAACACCAACTTTTGGTTAGCAGACAAATGTTTAACCACTGTACCACTGGAGCTGTTGTCATTGCCTTAGAAGGTTTAGTTTTTTTTTCTTTTTTGTCAAATTTCTCAATTATTCCTTGTCATTAGCTGCCATTGAATTGACCCACCACTTGTGGTGACCCTATGTGTTACAGAACAGCAGTACTCTATGAAGTTTTCTTAGTTGTAATGTTTATGAAGGCAGATCCTCAGAACTTCTCTTCTATAGGCTGCTTAGTGGGTTCAAGCTGCCAACTTTTTGGTTAGCAGCCAATTATAAACTGCTTGCACCACAAAGGTTCCTTAATTATTCTTTAGCACTAACTTATTCAAAATGACTAAAGACAAGTATCCCTTAAATAATGTCTTCAGTTTTCCTCTTTAAATTATACTGATTCCCTTATGTTTTGTATAAAGCATGATATTCATTCAGAGACTTCACCCTGAACTCTCTCTGCAAACTAATTTCACCCAGTTCTTGGCTTTCTCTATTTGTTGCAATCTTCCTGATGGTTGAACATCTGGTAAATAATAATAATACAGAATTATAGAATCATAGAGTTCTTTTCTTAGACCTGGAAGGAACTAAGTCATAAAATCATGCATTTCCCTCAACAAATATATTTCCCTCACAGAGGGACTAAGATTCTTGCTTTTCTAAGTGCCTTTTAATATCTCCATTAAAAAAAAAAACAAAAAACAAAAAAACAGATACACTTGGATATAAAAGATTTCTAGAAACCTCTCTGACTTTTTAATGGTCATTCTTATGTAGTTATAACACAAAATATAAAGAGATGCGGCATCATTAAAATATTAAACTCTTTCCTTGAGCACTTACTATGAGATAAAGATCATACTACCTGTGGGACTCCTTGAGGACTAAGGTGCACCTGACACAAGCCATGATATTTCCAATCACCTCGTATGCATGTGAGAGCTGGGTAATGAATAAGGAAGACCAAAGGAGAGTTGATGCTTTTGAGTTGTGGTGCTGGCGAAGAATGCTGAAGGTACCATGGACTGCTAAAAGAACTAACAGATCTGTCCTGGAATGAAGTGCAGCTGAGATGCTCCTTGGAAACAAGGATGGCCAGACTTTGTCTCACCTACTTTGGTCATGTTGTCAGAGGGGACCATTCCCTGGAGAAGGATGTCATGCTTGGTAAGGTGGAGGGTCAATGAAGGAGGGGAAGGCTTCAATGAGATGGATTGGCATGGTGGCTGTGACAATGGGATCAAGTATAGCAAGGATCATGGAGCTGGCGCGGGATCGGGTGGTGTTTTGTTCTGCTGTGCATGGGGTCACTATGAGTTGGAAATGACTCAATGGCACCTAACGACAACAAAGTTGTGGGAAGAACAAGTGTGAAATAAATCTAGAATATTTCCTCTAAGAATTATAGTAATGGTTTATAATTCAGTTATTAAAATACCATGTGTTGAGTTCAATAAGATAAACAAGGACACACAGTGTCAGTGGAGGTATTCCCTGCCACATAGCCCTCTCCACAACATAACAGTTGAAATTTATCACTAAAGATAGTAAAATAGCTTATGGTGCTCCTTTGAATCTCTTGGACATCGTAGGTCCAGACCTATTTAATTAAGTCAGGTCTACCCAGGATAATTTCCCTTTTGATTAGCTCAAAGACAACTGAATAGGCCCCTAAATTATATCTACTAAATCCTTTTTTCAATGTAACTGCAGGAGGAACAAATATGTCTTGGAAGAAGTACAGACAGAATGCTCCTTAGAATCAAGAATGACCAGACTTCATCTCTGTACTTTAGTCATGTGGTCAGAAATGACCAGTCCCTGGAGAAGAATATCATACTTGGTAAAACAGAAGGTAAGCAAAAAGGACAAAGACCCTAAACAAGATGGATTGGCACAGTGACTACAACAATGTGCTCAAATATAGCAAGGATTGGGAGGATGGTACACAATTGAACAGTGTTTCATTATATTGTACATGGGGCCACTATGAGTCAGAGCCAACTTGATGGCATCTAGCAACAACAACCACCATTGCAGGAGAGAAATCCCATCATATTTACAAGTCTCACCCACTCAAGGTGAAGGAATTATACAGGGCATGCTGACCAAGGGTCAGGAGTCTTGAAGCAACCTTACAATTATGCCTACTACAACCCAAGTAGTGACTGGAATCTTAAAATCTTGCAAGCAACCATCTAGATGCAACAATGGGTCTCTCCTCATCCAGAGCAAAGAAGAATGAAGAAAATCAAAGATTCACGGAAACAATTAGTTCAAGCACCTGGTACACCATGCAATCCTCAAGCCTATATGACTATGAGACCAGAAGAAGTAGATGGTGCCCAGCTACCACTATCAACCATTTGGTGGGTGATCTATGTAGGAGATCCTAGATAGAGTGGGAGAACAATGTGCAACAAAACTAAAAATCATTAGAAAATCATCATCATAATAATAATGGGACCAGGTTTGCTGGTCTGATACAGCCTGATTGAACCACTGAGACTATGGTGGCTAGCTGCCCTTCAGGTTTGGAATTGGACCCACTCCTTTGGCTTCCAGCCAAACAAAAGACAGGCATATGAGGTGAGCATTTACACAAGCTAGATACACTCCTTGGAGAGAACAATCATGGGAGAATAGAAGGGCTGTGTATGCACAGGGAGACAGCTCAGGGGACAGGAGTGCATGGAGGGAAGGACGCAGGGAAGAGATAACTATTGGGAGGAAGTGGGACAGGAACTTTTGCATTGTGGTAAATTGTAGTCAATGTCATGAGACAAAGTATATGTGAACTGTTGTATGGAAAGTGAATTTTCTCTGTAAACTTTCACCCAAATCACAATTGGAAAAAAATATCATACCTACTACAACCAAGTAGCTGTGTTCTGGATGAAAGCCTGCAAGTGGGCCTCTTCCTGCCACAATCCAGTGCATGAACATCATCTTCTGTGCACCTTCCCATTCACTTTTCTGTTTTTGTACGGCCAAGGACAGTATTGTGTGTTTTATCTCAGGTAATCAGCAGTAATACTCTCTTTTTTTGTGATCTAAGAAAAAGGAAAGAGAAAGTGTTGCTGCCTTCACTTGTTATGTTAAAATGGTGTCTGCAAAATAAGTGGCTTCACCTCTGGTGAAATAGTGACCAGTGAAAGAGAAGGATCACATTTGGGCCATCCTGGACTTCTGCATCAGTATTTAAAGGCCGGGGGACTGGGACAGAGTGAGGAGTCAGCTGAAGGAATCCAGATGAGGGGAGGGAACCCAACCACACCCCAAAGCAGCAAGGTGGCAAAGTGTGAAAAGGACAGAAAAGGTGAGGGAACTGGGACAGAGGAAGGAGTCAGTTGCAGAGGTCCAGGTAAGGGAAGGTTGGAGAGGTTTCCAACAGCTAAGGGAAACAAACTTGTCTGTCAGTTTTCCCTCCTGTGGTGATGTCTTGCTGTGAGTCTTGAGGTTGTGCCACTGGTGTTTCAAACCCAGTGGGATGCACATGGTGCACAGGTATCAGCCCGGCTTGCAGACTGAGACAGACTAGGAAGAAAGAAGAGGCCATCCACTTCTCAAAGAATTGGCCAGGGAAAACTTTATGAATAGCAGAGACACACTGTCTGATACATTACTGTGTAACTTTATGAATAGTCCAGAAACATTTTCCAATACAGAGGAGGAGGATGAATCACTTAGGTTAAAAGACTATCAAAATAGAACTGGGAAAGAGCTGCATCATCAGAGTAAAATGAGCCTTACTCATATGGATAAGGTAAAACTGTACAGATATCCATTTGCTGACATGGCACCAGTCAAATTGAGGAGATACAGCTGCAAACATACATTAATAATCAGAACATGGAATGTGCAAAGTATGAATCTAGGAAAACTGGAAGTT
>NW_006922138.1:973604-992223 GCF_000298275.1 Orycteropus afer afer
GACAATCCCACAAAATGTGAAAAATATTTAATAATATCATTAATATCGCACGCAAGTAAGATCTTACTGAAGATAATTCAAAAACGGTTGCAGCAGTATATTGACAGAGAACTTCCAGAGGTGCAAACTGGATTCAGAAGAGGATGTGGAACAAGGGATATCATAGCTGCTATCAGATGGATCTTGGCTGAAAGCAAAGAATACCAGAAAGATGTTTACCTGTGTTTTATTGACTATGCAAAGGTATTTGATTGTCTAGATCATGATAAATTATGGATAACTTTGAGAAGAATGGGAATTTCCAAACACTTGATTGTACTCATGAGGAAACTGTACATTGACAAGGAAGCTGTCGTTTGAATGGAACAAGGGGACACTACATGGTTTAAAATCAAGAAAGGAGTGTGTCAGGGTTGTATCCTTTCCCATACTTATTCAATATATATGCTGAACAAATAACTTGTGAAGCTGGACTATATGAAGAAGAACATGGGATCAGGATTGGAGGAAGAATCATTAACAACCTGAGATATACTGATGATACAACTTTACTTGCTGAAAGTGAGGATGACTTGAAGTACTTACTGATGCAGATTAAAGAATACAATCTGCAGTATGGATTACATCTCAATGTAAAGAAAACAAAAATCCTCACAAGTGGACCTATAAGCAGCATCATGATAAATGGAGAAAAGATTGAGGTTGTCAAAGAATTCACATTACTTGGTTCTATAATCTATGCCAACAGAAGCAGCAGTCAGGACATTGGATGACATGTAGCACTGGACAGGTCAGCCCAGTGAAAGAAGGAACTCTTTCAAATTCTGAGGAACAAGGATATCTCCTTGAGGTCTAAGGTGTGCCTGACACAAGCCATGATATTTTCAGTCGCCCCATATGCATGTGAGAGCTGGACAATGAATAAGGAAGACTGAAGAAGAGTTGATGCTTTTGAGTTGTGGTGCTGGCGAAGAATGCTGAAAGTGTCATGGCCTGCTAAAAGAACTAACAGATCTGTCCTGGAGGAAGTGCAGCTGGAGTGCTCCTTGGAAGGGAGAATGGCCAGAATTTGTCTCACCTACTTTGGTCATGTTGTCAGAAGGGACCATTCCCTAGAGAAGGATGTGATGCTTGGTAAGGTGGAGGGTCGACGAAAGAGGAGAAGGCCTTCCATGAGATGGATTCACACGGTGGCTACGATGATGGGCTCAAGTATAGCAGGGATTATGGAGCTGGCACTAGATCCGGCGGTGTTTTATTGTGCTGTGCATGGGGTCACTATGAGTTGGAAATGACTCGACGGCACCTAACAACAACATTTAAGAAATGATGAGTCATAGTCAAGGACATTCTGGCTTTTTCCATAAAGTTTAATTTTCTTGCTTTCTTGGTAAAGAACATCCTTGCCACCACACCCTACTTCCCTTTCTGAACCCAGTTCTGCTGTTGTCATCTCTGCTTATTGTCTACCATGTTCTTCTTTATTCATTTTCCTCCCAATTATAACCAAACAGTAGTCAATTTGCCATCTCAATTAGAACCAAAGTGATATTTGTTGATGTGTATAGTGAGGCTGGAAAAGGGGAACTTTTCAACAAGAAGCCTTGTTTTCAGTCTTTGTATGGACTCACTGGTTGACAATGTCTGTGCATGCATGTGTGTGTGTTCAAGTGTGTGTTGCTGTAGAGTGAAAACCCACTTTGTCCATAAAAATCAAATTAAGAGGATTTATTCAGAAAAAGGATTAAAAAAATGTATCTGTAGGCAGGAAGACAACATCCCACATAAGTGAGAACTCCTGACTCCTATGAACAAAATCTGACTAAGCCAGACGTAGGCCATGGAACAAAGAAATTGTAATACAGTTGTGTGATTGGTTAGTCTTTGGTTGAGATCATAAGGACAATGGGTTAACGGTGGGGGATAGGCTTCTATTAGATAATTGAATATATAGGAACACAGTGATTGATCTCAGGAACTAATTACAGATTTCTCAATCATAGTCACATAGTTTCAGGTGGGCTCATAAAACATCACCGGTGAATGCTTACACAACTTTCAGGAGATGGCTCAGGAGTGCACGATCAGGATCATCTTGGTACCAAGACCTAATTTCCTCAAAACAACTTGTTAAACAAAAACCTTTTAAGTGCTTTGGGAAACTTTATATAAGGTCAGTTCCAAGCAATTCTTTTTATCACATCTTTGTCATGAAGAAATGTATCTTGGGCTCACTCTATACATAAGACACCTGTGTCAAGAATCTTTTCCTTAGAGTGTATTTATTTTACATGCTGGCTTGACTATAGATGGATATTACAATTTTTGTGGCTTCCATCAATTAACACAGCCAGATAACAGGAACTTGTAAGTGGGATTTAACCATAGCTAGGCAAAAGAGATTCCCAGGCAAACACACACACACAGAGAAAGAGAGAGAGAGAAAAACAAATCCATTGTCATTGAGTCAATTCCGACTCATAGCGACCCTATAGGACAGAAGTAGAATAGTTTATTTCACCAAGAACTGAGTTAAATTCAATCATTCAGTTTGGGTCAGAAAAGCTTTTCATGCATTTGTCCTTTACAGTGTGTAGAAGAAAACAGCTTCAAATCTTCTTGAAATGTTCCACCCATTCTTTGCCAAAAATTAGGTGAAGAATAATTAGCAAGACCCTGAAGAAATTAGCTGCATTAGTATCTTGAAGAACATTAAATATACCATGGACAGCCAGAAGAACCAAGAAATCTGTCTTGGAAGAAAGTATGGCCAGAATCTCCTAGAAGCAAGAATGGTGAGACTTTGTGTTATGTACTTTGGACACAATATTAGGAAGGACCAGTATCTGGAGAAGGACATCCAGGTGAAGTAGGGCCAGTGAAGAAGAGGTAGACCTTCAGCAAGATGAATTGACACAGTGACTTCAACAGTGGGCTCAAACGTAGCAAAAATAGTGAGGATGGCCCAAGATTGGGCAGTTGTTCATTCTGTTGTACTCAGGGCTGCTGTGAGTTGGGAGCAACTCAATGGCACCTGGCAATGAGAGTAACCGGAAAGTGGAACTGCATGGTTAACTATTCATCATTCTTCTGTTAAGTTCATCATCTCCATTAGATGAATCAGTTGAGAACCAGGAGCATCTCTTCCGTAGGGAGTATGTCATGCACACAGGTCCTGTGCACAACAAATGTGAAGTGAATGAGCTGGACGGTGAGGAAAGAGTAATTACCTCAGTCGTTGTTCATTTACTAGGAGGACAGCATCATGGAGTGGAGCAAATTCTTGGCTTTGGCTGGGTGGCTTTTCAGAAAGTCTCTTCATTCACAAAATTAACCCTTGTGTGTATATTAGAGATGAATATTACAAATGAGAGACTATGAATTATAAAGCATTACTAATGTTTATTTTTATGCACAGGCAAAGTGTATACTATGGTGTTATCTCTGATGGTACAACACAAACGTTGATATGAATGAGGAGCCATTCGTGGTCTGCAGAGATGAGAAGCTGCAGGCAGGAGGTGTGAGTCTGTTTCTGGTGACCTCCAGGAGCATCGGGAACCCAGGAAGGTGGGTGGGCAGATTCCACCCAGCAAGAGGAGTCCTATTCATGTCCTGAACAGGACAGGCATTCGTCCACCAGCGCTGAGCTCCCTGGAGCCTGGTGGAATCTCAGGCAGTGAGCTGTTTTCTAACACCCTTCATTGTTCAAGAAGTTGGAGAAAATCCTTCCCACTTATTCAATCCTGATTTAATTCTGAAAATAATGTGGAAATGTCTGCATCTGACAAATAAATTTGGCAGATGCTTTGATGATGAATTTCCCATACCCTGACCAGGACATTTCAGAATAGAAATCTTACATTTGTACAAAATACATAATTGAAGATTTTTCCTATGGTAATGATTTGGTAATTATACACCAGAGACCACATGGTAGAATTTTGCAAGACAAATGACTTCTTCATTGCAAATATCTTTTTCAACAACGTAAATGGTGACAATAACATGGGCCACCTCTCATCTGTCAGTTTGTCATACTGTGGTGGCTTATGCGTTGCTGTGAGGCTGGAGGCTAAGCCACTGATATTTCAAATACCAGTAGGGTCGCCGATGGTGGACAGGTTTCAATGGAGTTTCCAGACTAAGACAGACTGGGAAGAAGGACAGGGCCATCCACTTCTGAAATAATCAGCCACTGAGAACCTTATGAATATCAGTGAAATATTGTCTCATGTAGTGCCAGAAGATGAGCCCCTCAGGTTGCAAGGCACTCAAAATACAACTAAGAGAGACCTGCCTTCTCAAAGTAGAGTTGACCTTATTGACATGGATGGAGTAGAGCTTCCGGGACCTACATTTGCTAATGAGGCATAACTCAAAATGGGAAGAAACACCTGCAAACATTCATTAATACCTGGAACATGGAATGTGCAGTGAATCTAGGAGAATTGTAAGTTGTCAAATTTGAAATGGAACAGATAAAGATAAATATCTTAAGCATCAGGATTGGCAGAAGACTCACTAACAACCTGCGATATGCAGATGACACAACTTTTCTTGCTGAAACTGAAGATAACTTGAAGCACTTTCTGACGAAGATCAAAGACTATAGTCTGCAGTCTGGATTACACCTCAAAATGAAGAAAACAAAATTCCTCACAACTGGACCAATAAGCAACATAACAATAAATGGAGAAAAGATTGACGTCATTCTACTTGGATCTATGATCAATGCCCATGGAAGCAGCAATCAAGAAATCGGAGAAGACATTGTACTGGCAAATCTGATGCCAAAGACCACTTTAAAGTGTTAAAGAGCAAAGGTTACTGTGAATATTATGGTGTGACTGACTCAAGCCTTGGCATTTTCAATCACCTCACATGCATGTGAAAGCTGGACAATCAATAAGGAAGACTGAAGAACTGATGCGTTTGAATTTTGGTGTTGGCAAAAAGTACTGAAAATATAATGGACTGCCAGAAGAATAAATAAATCTGTTCTGGCAAGAATGTAGCCAGAATGCTCCTTAGAAGTAAGAATAGCCAGACTTTGTCTCAAGTACTCTCATCATGTTGATGGAAGGGACCAGTCCCTTTTACCATGCTTGGTAAAGTAGAGGGGTCAGTGAAAAGGGGGAAGGCCCTCAATGAGATGAATTAACACAGTGGCTGCAATGATGAGCTCAGACATAGCAAGGATTGTGAGGCTCGCACAGGGCCAGGCCATGTCTCATTCCGTTGTACAAGAGGTGACTATGAGTCAGTATTGACTAGATGGCACCTAACAACAACAAATGTTTGGTAGGGATAATCTGAAAAGGTAATGATTCACTCTAAGGGACAGACGGCCTCCAACATTTTGCTAGAGTCAGGAAAATTCCACTATCCATAACAGCCATGTATAATAAACCAAACTTCTTTCCTCTCATCATACTTTGAGTTCATTAAGTGACCTAAAAGTAAGAAAGCTCACTCATTTCTGAGTGCTTCTTAATGTAAACATTACAACTGAGAGGGCATCCTATGCAAATGAGAAGAGACTGTTTAGGACACTAACTGGCTTCCCTGGAAGCTGCAAGTTTAAGCTTCTCACCCATGTTAATGATTTCTAGTGACACATGGAGATGGACTTTGAAGAGCCATGAGTAAATCTATGAACTATGGCACCAGAGCCCCTGTGCTCAAATCCTACCCCTTGACAGGTCAGCCACGAGACTGGAAGTGACCCACATTCACAGGGAGAGCATCTGAGAGACTCATTGTTGTAACTATTTCTCTGACACCTGGAAGGTAAAGAATATGCATATTGGAGAGAAAGATTGGTAACCACCTACTCAGGAGCAGAAACTACTTTCAACTTGAGTGTGTGTGGTATTCTCGGCTTCAAGACATAATCTGGGATTATTAGACTTGTGTTCTTTAGTGTTAGGTGGAAACAGATCATTTTTTTCCTTTGTATTTGATCATGACTTCAAACCTTGAATGCCTTAATGAGCTCACTTACAGATGTACTAAGAGTATGGTTGATGAGTTCCTGCTGAAGAGCATTGAAATTGGGAAAGATGAAAGCTCTCCATACAGTGAAAAAAAAAAGAAAAAGAAAAAATACCAAGCTCACTGCCATTGAGTTGGATCCGACACATAGCAACCCTTCCTTGGCTCTCCAAGGTGGTATCACTACTTCCTCCATGCAGTAGCTCCGGTAAAATCCAGAAGTGCAGGTAATTTCACTTTTCTATCTTTGTAAAGAGGATAAAACAGTACATACCTGATGGGGTGATTGTGAGAAACAAGAAGGTTAATAAATTTAAGACTCGTAAGCTGGCTCAGACTGCCTTCTCATTAAATATGAGTTGCAATGACATATCAGACAAAGGACTTACCCCTAAATTGTAGAGAAAACTTCAAAACCTTAACATCAAAATGACAAACAATCTAATTTAAAAATGAGCAGAAGACATGAACAGACACTTCCTTAAAGAAGATATTCAGGCAGCCAACAAACACGTGAAGAAATGTTCCCAATCATTAGCCATCAGAGAGATGCAAATCAAAACAGCCATGACACCACTTCACTGCATTAATAGCAAAGTTCAACAAGACAAACCAAAAACAAAAACCAAACTCACTGCCATCAAGACAATTCAATTCATAGCAACCCCTCCTTGGGCTTCCAAGGCGGTGTCTCTACGGAAGTAAACTGCCCAATCTTCCTTCCAAGGAGTGGCTGGTAGGTTTGAATGCCAGCCTTCTTGTTAGCAGTCAAATGCCTTAGGCACTATGCCACAAAACAGAAAATAACAAATGCTGGAAAGGATGTGGAGAGATTGGGACTTTCACACACTGCCTGTGGGACTGGAAAATGATACAACCACTGTGGAAATCAGCATGGTGATTCCTTAAAAAGTTGGAACTAGAAATACCATTTGCCCCAGCAATCCCATTACTAGGTATATATCCTAAAGAAGTGAGTGGCAGGACATGAACAAATATAGCATGCCCATGTTCATCACAGCACTATTCACAATAGCACATAGATGTCAACAACCTAAGAGCACATCAACTGAGGAATGGATATACAAATTTGGTACATACATACACTGGAATATTATGCAACCCTAAAGAAGAAAACAGAATCTGCAAAATACTGCATAATGTGGATCAACTTGGAGGACATTATGCAGAATGAGATACGTCAATCACAGGTCAAATATTGTATTAGTCCACTATTGTAAAAAGTCAATGAAAAGTTTATACATGGGAGGAAATTTTCTTTGTTGGTTACCAAGAGTGGAAGGGGAGGGGAGGCTAAACTCTTAGGTAGGTTGATAGATAGATAGATATGCCAAAGATTATTAGCAGCTACCACAGGTAGGAGGGAGGGGGAAAGGGGAAGCTTTTGTTTGAGGGGCATTGAGTTTATGCTAATGATGTTGGAATATTTTGGAAAAGGACAGCAATAATGGTGGCACAACACGAGAAAAGTCACCAATGTCCCTGAGCTGTAAATGGGGAAGTTGTTATCTTGGCAAATGTCTTGTTGTGTATGTTTTCACCACAATAAAAGTAAAAGAAACAAAACAAAAGAAAAAATCCTCACAGTTGGACCAATAAGCAGCATCACAGTTAATGGAGAAAAGATTGAAGTTGTCAAAGATTTCATGTTACTTGGATCAAGAATCAACACTCAGGAAAGCAGCAATCAAGAAATCAGATGTCATATTGCCCTGGGCAAATCTACAGCTAAGACCTCTTTAAAGAGTTAAAGGGCAGAGACGTCACTCTCAAGACTAAGGTGCACCTAATTCAAGCCATGGTATTTTCCTTTTTTTCCATTGGCTAAATTTTTTTTCTTTAATTGTGCTTTGGGTGCAAATTTACAGAGCAAATTTGTTTTACATTCAAAAGTTTGTGTACATTTGATTCCACACCCAAATTACCATCCCTGACCATAACAAACTCTCCTCCCCTCCTATCCGTGTGACTACCCGCTCCCTGTAACCTTCTTAACTATGCACTCCTGTCTAGCCAGCTTTCCCTCTTTGTGAATGTTGCCCCTCTGGTGTCTCATGGCCAATTGCTCAAAGGGGTGTATTTCCCTAGAGTACGTGGGTGCAACACCCTGGGGTAAGGTGTTCTGCAATGTAGGTCTTTCTACTGTTGGCTGAGAGCCAATCCCAAGCCATGACTCACACACATGTGAAAGCTGACAATGAGTAAGGAAAACCTAACAAGAGTTGTTAATACTTTTTAGTTGTGGTGTTGATGAAGAATTCTGAAAGTACCATGGACTACCAAAGGAGCAAGGAAACCTATCATGGAAGAAGTGCAGCTGGAAAGCTCCTTGGAAACAAGAATGGCCAGACTTTGTCTCACCTACTTTGGTCATGTTGTGAGAAGGGACCATTCCCTGGAGAAGGGTATCATGCTTGGTAAGGTGGAGGGTCAACAAAAAAGAGGAAGACCCTCGACCAGATGAATGGACACAGGGGCTGCAACGACAGACTCAAACGCAGCAAGGATTGTGAGGGTGTCGCGTGACTGGGCAGTGTTTTCATTCTGTTGTACACAGAGTGGCTGTAAGTTAGAGCCAGCTCGATGGCAACTAGCAACAACAGTTTACTGTTAACTGTGTTCATTTCTGTTCAAGAAAAGAACTTACCCAAATCTTCTACAGGAGAATAGAAACCCTCTGTACTTAAAGGATTTAAAGATTCTATCTTCAAACAAAATCCCTGTGAGAGAACAGGATGCCAGTGTTGTTGTTAGGTGCTGTTGCTTGGCTCCGACTCGTAGCGACACGCAAGCCACCACAGTACAGCAAAGCGACAGACAAGCAGTGGGAATGTGAGGACAGCATCGTGTCAAGCTTTTCAAGTTCTGATGACAAAAACAATGAGTGCCAAGTCTTTCTAACCCCAGCGTGAGTGTCAGCTGGGGGACCAGCAGATCTGGAAGCCAGAGTCACTAAGACATCGTCAGTGCCGTGCCTCATACTTTTCGTGCCTGTATCCCAAGGAAAGGAAAGTGGCATTGTAAGATGAAGCCATTCACTTTCAACCAACAAATGTTGAAACCGTTCCTCAGGCTTCAGTGCTCATTCCTCTCTCCTGGCTACTGAAATCCTCTCAGCTGATTTATCTGTGGGCTCCATGCAACTGTGATTTCCTCATGGACATGCCTTATTTGTGCATCCAACAACATGACCAAAGTAGGTGAGATGAAGTCTGGACATTCTCGCTTCCCAGGGGCATTCTGACTGCACTTCTTCCAGGATAGATTTGGTAGTTCTTTTGGCAGTTCATGGTACTTTCAGCATTCTTTGCCAACACCACAATTCAAAAACTTCGACTCTTCTTCGGTCTTCCTTATTCATTGTCCAGCTTTCACATACATATGAGGCAATTGAAAATACATTGTCTTGAGTTAGACACACCTTAGTCTTCAAGAAGACAGCTTTGCTCTTCATCACTTGAAAGAGGTCTTTTGCAGCAGATTTTCCCAGTGCAATACATCATCTGATGTCTTGACTGCTGCATCTATGGGTGTTAATTGTGGAACAAGTAAAGTGAAATCTTTGACAACTTCAGTCTTTTCCCCATTCATCATGATGCTGCTTATGGGTCCAGTTGTGGGAATTTTTGTTTTCTTTATATTAAGGTGTAATCCATACTGCAGACTGTAGTTTTTAATCTTCATCAGTAAGTACTTCAAGTCATCCTCACTTTCAGCAAGCAAAATTGTGTCATCTGCATATCACAGGTTGTTAATGAGTCTTCCTTCAATCCCAATGCCATGTTCTTCATATAGTCCAGCTTCTCAGATTATTTACTCAGAATACAGGTTGAATAAATATGGTGAAAGGATACAACCCTGATGCACTCCCTTCCTGATTTTAAACCATGCAGCATTCTCTTGTTCTGTCCAAATGTCAGCCTCCTGGTCTATGTACAGGTTCCTCATGAGTACAATTAAGTGTTCTGGAATTGCCATTCTTCTCAATGTTAGCCATATTTGTTATGATCCACATAATCAAATGTCTTTCCATAGTTAATTAAACATAAGCAAAAATCTTCCTGGTATTCTTTGCTTTCAGCTGAGATCCATCTGACATCAGCAATAATATCCCTTGTTCCACATCCTCTTCTGAATCCAGCTTGCATTTCTGGATGTTCTCTGTCAATACACTGTTGCAACCGTTTTTGAATTATCTTCAGCAAGATTTTACTTGCGTGCAATATTAATGATATTGTTAGATAATTTCCACATTCTATGGGATCGCCTTTGGAATGGGTACAAATATGAATCTCTTCTAGCCAGTTGACTAGGGAGCTGTCTTCCAAATTTCTTGGCAGAGCCGAGTGAGTGGCTCCAGCGGGGCATCTGTTTGCTGAAACATCTCAAGGGTAGTCTATCGATTCCTGAAGCCTTGTTCTTCACCAATTCCTTCTGTGCAGCTTTGACTTCTTCCTTTGGTACCATTGTTTCTTGGTCATATGTCACCTCCTAAATCAGAAGGAAGGTTGGGCATTCCTACTTCCATAGTGATACTGCCTCAGAAACCCAAGGAGGGGTCACTATGAGTCGGGTCTGACCCAACAGCACATAACAACAACAAATTGGATGAATATCAATCAATTCTTTTTGGCACAGTGACTCTGTGTATTTCTTCCATCTTATTTTGATATTTCCTGCATCATTCAATATTTTTCTCATTGAATCTTTCAGTATTGCAACTTGAGGCTTGAGTTTTCTTCAGCGCTTTCAGCTTGAGAAATGCCGAGTGTGTTCTGTTTTGGTTTTTTAACTCCAGGTCTTTGCACATTTCATCATAATTAACTGTCTTCTCTAGCTGCTCTTTGAAATCTTCTGTTCAGCTCTTTAATTTTGTCATTTCTTCCTTTTGCTTTAGCTGCTTTCTGTTCAAGGGCAAGTTTCAGAGTCTCTTCTGACATCCATTTTGGTCTTTTCTTCCTTTCCTGTCTTTGTAATGACCTCTTGCTTTCTTCATGGGTGATAGTCTTGATGTCACCCCCCAATTCCTCTGGTTTTCAGTCATTGGTGTTCAATGCATCAAGTCTCTTCTTTATATGGTCTCTAAATCCAGAAGGGATGTAATCAAGGTCATGTTTTGGCTCTTGTGAACTTGTTTTAATTTTCTTCAACTTCAATTTGCATATGAGCAGTTGATGGTCAGTTCCAAAGTCAACTCCTGGCCTTATTTTGTCTGAAATTACTGAGCATCTATATTGTCTCTTTCCACAGATGTAATCAATCTGATTCCCGTGTACTCCATCTGGCAAGGTCCATACATATAGCTGCCATTTATGTTGTTGAAGAAAGGTATTTGCAATGAATAAGTCATCGGTCTTGAAAAATTCTGTCATGTGATCTCCCACACTACTTCAATCACCAAGGCCATATTTTCCAACTACCAGTGATTCGTCTTTGTTTCCAACTTTTGCATTCCAGTGACTAGAATGAATCAACACATCTTGATTGCATGTTTGGTCAACTTTAGACTGCAGAAGTTGGTAAAAATTTCCTTATCTTTGGCTTTGGAGGTTTGTGCATCAATTTGAATAATAGTAGTATAAATTGGTCTTCCTTATAGGCATATGGATATTATCCTGTTGCTGACAGCATTGTACTTCAGGATATATCTTGAAACAGTCTTTGTGACAATGAATGCCACACTATTCCTCTTCAATTTGTCATTCCTGGTATGGTCATATGGTTGTCTGATTCAAAATGGCCAAAATCAGTCCATTTCAGCTCACTAATGCCTAGGATATCAACCTTCTTGTGTTCTATTTCATTTGTGACAAATTCCAATATTCCTAGATTCATACTCCATACATTCCACATTCCCATTATTAATGGATGTTTGCAGCTGTTTTTTCTCATTTTGAGTCATGCCACATCAGCAAATGGAGGTCCCAAAAGCTTTACTTCATCCACATCATTAAGGTAGGCTCTACTCTGAGGAGGCAGATCTGCCCCAATCATATTTTGAGTTCCTTCCCACCTGAAAGGCTCATCTTCTGACACTATATTGGACAATGTTTCAGGGCTATTTGGAAAGTTTTCCAGTATTATATCCAACAATGTTTCACTGCTGTTCATAAGGTTTTCACTGGTCAATTCTTTGAGAAGTGGATGGCCTCTTCCTTCTTCCAAATATGTCTTAGTCTGTAAGCTCCACTGAAACCTGTACACCACAGGTATCCCTGCTGGTATTTGAAATACCAGTGGCATAGCCTCCAGTCTCACAGCAACACACAAGGCACCACAATATGACAAAGTGACAGATGAGCGGTGGACAGGGTTTTCAGTGGCTGATATTTGGAAGTAGATCACTAGGCTTTCCTTCTGAGACACCTCTGTTTGGACTTGATTCTCGAATCTTCAGTGAGTTGCTGAGCACTTAACCATTGGTGCGCCCCAGGAACTCCTGAGATAATGAAGTGTCTCTTAAACTGGCATGTTGGCAGTGATTGCAATGGACCATGATTTATCAGTCACCGAAAGAGGTCCAAAAGCACTTGAACAAAACAGACTTGGAAGAAGAATATTGCTGTTGTTGTTGTTATGTGCCATCGAGTTGGACCCGACTCATACTGACCCCTCCTTGGGTTTCCGAGGAAGGAGCTCTGGTAATGTAGTGCCTAAGGTACTTGACTGCTAATGAGAAGGCTGGCAGTTCAAACCCACCAGCCACTCCTCAGAAGGAAGGTTGAGCAATCTACTTCAGTAGTGATACCGCCTTGTAGTGCAACCCAAGATTTCAGGTCCTACTATGAGTCAGGTCCGACTTGACGGCACATAACAACAACAACATCATCACTGCGGAAGTAAATTACCCAACATTCCTTCCAAGGAATGGCTGGTGGGTTTGAACCGCCAGCCTTCTGGTTAGCAGTCAAATGCCTTAAGCACTGCATTACCAGAGCTAGGTCTCCTTTAAATGTTAAACTTGTGAGCCACACCCACTAAGCCATACATGCCACTAACACTGGGTGTCATTATTACCTCTCATTATGGATTTCTTATATAAATAGCACTCAGCTAGTAGTCCAATTTGAGTTATAATGGTAGATTTTTTAACAGGACTATAGAAGTCTGGTACAAAAAAACACTTGAAAATATTTGTGTGGAAATGCAAAAAGGAAAGGAATACATTGCTATGGAAACATTGCCAAGTGATTTTCCTGGCCGAAGGATTTCTCCGGAAAAGGATGAAAGGTGCCCTGGTTTCCCGTTTTGCTGTCTTCCTTGTAAGTATCCTAGACGTATGACAATTATAGCACGTCATCGGGAAGGATGAGGGCCGACCAAGCCCCTTTCCAATGTCCCTTCTAGAAATGACCATTTAACCACACGCGGTTCTGTAGGTGCTAAAAGACCAGCACCAGAAGAGAGAAAATTTCGCTTCTCTCTTGCATTCCCACGTGGCAGGAGCTGTTCATAGTCTTTGTATAAAAAGTAGAGTACTTAGAAAAAAAAAAACAATCTTTTTTATTCTTAGATCTTTGGCTTGGACCAGAGGATTTTATTTTTGCATTAAAACTGCTTTTTGAGATTTAACATTGGGTCACTATGAGTCACAATCACTCAATGACACCCAACAACAAGAGCTTATACAATTACACATATATAATTTGTCTTGTGTACCAGGGTTCCTCTACAACAAATACCTAGCAGGGACGGGGTGAGTCAGAGTGTGTGTACACTTTCAACTTGACTGGGTACAAAACACTTCAGCGAAGCGGCTGTATTGTGCACGCTCATCGTATCGGGAGCAGATTTCCCGGCTCCCACATCCGTGTCAAACTTAGAAGGGTTGTGATTCTGCTTCTTTTGTCCACCTGAAGCATGTGAAATGGAAACATTGCTTCCAATGGCAGCGCCTGACTCCAACAGAGCATCTGCCCACAGTTCTCCAGTCTTTCAACGCCCTCTACTGTAGCTGACCGTCTCCTGGGGTCCGGCCCATCGGTCTATCGCGCCTCTTGTCTGCCTCTTAGTCCATGCAAGAGTGATTGGACACACTGCACACGGTCTCCTACTCCCCTTTCTTCCTTTTTTTTCTAGTTAAATGTCTAATATGTATTTTCTCTCAGCCTAAGGCTTTTGAATATATGGTGTGCTTGGCAATGTCCAGTTTTTAATTGTAATATAGTCAAATTGATCAATCTTTCTCATTATAGTGCTTTTCTGTGTCTTATTGGAATAACATTTTCTACCTTACATCATTGTGATATTCTATGCTTTCTAAACTTTTTTGCAATGTGAAATCTGATGATTTATGAAATCTCCATTCAATAGAATGCCAACTAGAAGAGAAAATGAATAATTAGATCAACACTATCCAACAAGTATGACTGGCACTGTATTTGGACTTCACCAGCCTTTTAAGCTAACACTCTTTTTCATTGCAGGGCCCAGTCCCTGCTCCCACATGGTATTGATTTGACTTGCCTCTTTTTGGAAGAGTTGTGTTTTTCTCTTTTTTTGTTGCATATTGTTCCTCCATTTAGGTTTATTTGATATTTTCTTCTAATTCATGATGTTCCTTTCCCAGTGCGTCATTTCAAGGACACGTGATATTAATGTGTCCTATTACTGGTAATGTTTATCTCCTTACAAGATATTTTTTTCTGTAAAGTTACTCTTTTTGTCTCATGTGATAAATGAGTATTTTTGAGGCTCTGCTTCAGGACTATACAAATGTCCACTGTCCCCTTCAACTTCTGTCCAATAATTTCAGCATCCACAATTGGATCTTACCTGCAACAGTTATTAAAGTTGTTCTATATTTCTCCCATTTTTTCTGCATTCATTAACTAGAACCCTTCTGAAAGAGAACACTGTCTCCTGCTTGTTTGTTTGATTATGTACTTGCCTCAGTATGACCTTGTCACTTTCTGTTAGTTACCATTGACTTGGCTGCGACTTGTGGCACTGCACCCACAACAGAAAGAAACATTGCTTAGTCCTGCCCGTCTTCATGGCCATGGGTATGTTTAAGTCAAGGGTGGTAGATTTATGCAGTGCCTTTCCCTGAGGGGACTGTCTTCCAACACTGCATTTGACAATATCTGGCTGTGATACATAGGACCAGAACAGTCTATGTTTTCAAAGGAGATTGCCAGACCTTTCTTCCTGGCCTATCTTTGTTTGGAAGCTTCGCTGAAAGTTGCCCATCATGGGTGACCCTGCTGGTATTTGAAATACCAGAGGCATAGATCCCAGGATCACAGCAGCATGGAAGCCATAATTATTGTTGTTGTTATTAGGTGTTGTCAAGTTGGCTCCAACTCATAGAGACCCTCTGCACAACAGAATGCGACACTGCCCACCCTGCACCAGCCTCATAGTCCTGTACTCAAGTCAATCATTGCAGCCACTGTGTCAATCCATCCCACTGAGGGCCTTCCCCTCTTTTGCTGACCTCCACTTTACCAAGCATGATGTCCTTCTCCAGTGAATGGTCCCCCTTCTAACAACATGACAAAAGTAGATGAGACAAAGTCTGGCCACTCTCACTTCCAAGGAGCATTCCAGCTGCACTTCTTCCAGGACAGATTTGTTCATTCTTCTGGCAGTCCATGTCACTTTTGGTATTCTTCACCAGCACCACAACTGAAAAGCATCAACTCTTCTTCAGTCTTCCTTATTCATTGTCCAGCTTCCGTGTGTATATGAGACTATTGCAAATACCACAACTTGGGTTAGGCACACCTTAGTCTTCAAAGAGACATCTTTGCTCTTCAGCACTTTAAATAGGTCATTTGCAGCAGATTTGCTGTGCAATACGTCCTCTGATTTCTTGACTGCTGCTTCCATTAGGGTTGATTTTGGAACCAAGTAATATGAACTCTTCTTATTAGTATGACAATTTCAATATTTTCTCCATTTATCATGAGGTCCAGTTGTGAGGATTTTAATTTTCTTTATGTTGAGGTGTAATCCATACTGAAGACTGTAGTCTTTAATCTTCATCAGTAAGTGCTTCAAGTCATCTTCACTTTCAGCAAACAAGGTTGTATCCTCTGCATATCCCAGATTGTTAATGAGTCTTCCTCCAATCTTGATGACACATTCCTCTTCATATAGACCAGCTTCTCAGATTTGCTCAGCATACAGATTGAATAAGTGTGGTTGAAAGGACCCAACTCTGAAGCACTCCATTCCTGCTTTTAAACCATGCAGTATCCCCTTGTTCTGTTCGAATGACAGCCTCCTGGTCTATGTACAGGTTCCTCATGAGCACAATTAAGTGTTCTGGAATTCCCATTCTTCTCAATGTTATCCACAATTTGTTATGATCCATATACATTATCTAGTCAAGTAAACATCTTTCTGGTATTCTTTGCTTTCAGCTAAGATCCGCCTGACATCAGCAATGATATCTCTCGTTCCATGCCCTCTTCTGAATCCAGCTTGCATTTCTGAAAGTTCTGTGTCAATATACAGCCACAACTGTTTTTGAATTATCTTCAGCAAGATTTTACTTGCATGTGATATTAATGATGTAGTTCAATTTCCACATTCTGTTTGGTCACCTTTCTTTCTAATAAGCTCAAATATGGATCTCTTCCAGTCAGTTGGCCAGGTAGCTGTCTTCCAAATTTCTTGGCATAGAAGAGTAAGCATCTCCAGAGTGGCATCTGTTTGTTGAAACATCTCAATTGCTGTTTTGTCAACTCCTGAAGCCCTGTTTTTTTGCCAGTTTCCTCAGTGCAGCTTTGACTTCTTCCTTCAGTACCATTGGTTCTTGGTTGCACACCACCTCCTGAAATAAATGAACATTGACCGATATTCTTTTTGGTACAGTAACTATGTATTTCTTCCATCTTCTTTAGATGCTTCCTGCATCATCCTGTGTTTTACCCATAGAATCTTTCAATATTGCAACTTGAGGTTTGAATTTTTCCTTCAATTCTTTCTGCTTGAGAAATTCCAAATGTGTTTATCCTTTTTGGTTTTCTAACTCCAGGTCTTTGCACATTTCATTATAATAGTTGACTTTGTCTTCTCAAGCTGATCTTTGAAATCTTCTGTTCAGCTCTTTTATCTTGTAATTTCTTCCATTTTTTTTTTTTTTTTCTATTCTCCATTCAAGGGCAAGTTTCAAGAACAAGCCACCATAGTACAGCGAAATGACAGATGGGTGAAGAAGTATGGTCTCAGCAATACTTAATACAGTCTATGAGTTATAATGCAATGGAAGCTGACAAAGTTGGTATTTTGAAATAATATTTTGCTGTAAAGTTTACTTAATGATTGTTATCTGGCTGGGGAAGGGGCAGACACAGTTGATGATCTTCCTGATGCCCTGAAACTGGGTCTTCTCTCTCGTAGGTGCTGCTTTCTTCTAGACTTCCAGAGAGCTGGTTGCCTGCAACTTCTGCTCTATGACGGGTAAAAATGAATTATGAGCTAGAAATTCATCTTGCTTTATTATTTTTGTAAGCGTGCTTGTTGTTACATACCACAGTGTTGTTTCCAACTCACATAGACCCTATGGGACAGAGGAGAACTCCTCCACAGGGTTTTTTAGGCTGTAGTCTTTCAAAAGTAGGTCACCAGGTGTTTCTCTTATGGAGCCATTGGGTTGGTTTGAACCACCAACCTTTTAGTTTCCAGCTGTCTTAGTTATCTGGTATTGTTATAACAGAAATACTACATATGGGTGACCTAAAGAAACAGAATTGTTTTTCCTCACAGGTTATTGTTGTTAGGTGCCCTCAAGTTGGTTCCGTGTATAACAATCCCATGTACAACAATACTGAGCACTGCCCAGTCCTGCACCATCCTCACAATAGCTGCTGTGTTTGAGCCCATTGTTGTGGTCACTGTGCCAATCTGTCTCATGAGGGTCTTCCTTTTTTTTGCTGACCCCCTACTTTAACCAAGCGTGATGTCCTTCTCCAGGGACTGGTCCCTCCTGATAACGTGTCCAAAGTACATAAGACAGTCTTGCCATTCTTCCTTCTAAGGAACATTTTGCATGTACTTCTTCCAAGACAAATTTGTTCATTCTTCTGACAGTCCATGAAATATTTACCAGCACCATCATTTGAGCGCATAAATTCTTCTTTCATCTTCCTTATTCATTATCCAGCTTCCATGTGCACATAAGGTGATGGAAAACACAATGGCTTGGGCTGGGTACATTTTGATCTTGAAAGTGACATCTTCGCTTTCTAACATTTTAGAGAGCTCTTGTGCCATCCCTGTGGCATAGCTTCCAGCCTCACAGGAACACACAAGCCACCTCAGTAGGACAAATTGACGGACGAGTGGAGATCTCACAGTTTAGGGTTAGCTAGAAGTCAAAATTTAGGTCACTGGCTCTAGAGGAAAGCGTCCTCTTTCTGTCAGCTCTGGGGAAATGTTCCTTTGCTCCTTATTGATCTTCAATGTGAGCTTGGCATTTACCTTTCAGGAATATAACTTCAACCTGTAACACCAGCCAAGTGCATAACCATTTGCACCACCAAGGCTCCTTTTGTAAGTGTGCAGGCAGCACTTCTTCCAGCTTTCCTACATCCCTCATGGAAACTGAAACTCTGAGCTGCTTCTTCTTCTTCTTCTTCTTCTTCTTCTT
>NW_006922138.1:992323-994316 GCF_000298275.1 Orycteropus afer afer
TGTATTATGATTTGGGTGAAAGTTTACAGAGCAAATTCATTTTCCATGCAGCAGCTCATACACATTTTGTTTCATGGTATTGACTGCCATTTCCCACAATGTAACAACTCTTTTCCTCCTTCTTCCCTGTGCTTACCTCTTCCTTGTGTCTTTCCCTCCCATGCACACCCGCCACCCCACGAGCTGTCTCCCTGTGCAAACACTGCCCTTCTATTCTCTCATGATGGCTTGCTGCAAGGAGTGTATCTATCTGATGTAAATGTTCACCCCATATGCCTGCCTATTGTTTAGCTGGAAGCCATAAGAGTGAGTTCAGTTCAGGACCTGAAGGGGAACTAGGGGTCATAGTCTTAGGGGTCTGACCAGGCTCTATCAGACCAGCAAACTTATTCTCTTTTTTTATGATTTTGAGTTTTGTTCCACATTATTCTCCCACTCTATCAAGAATCTCCTGCATCGATCCCCCAACAAGTAGTTGACATGGTAGCTAGGTATCATCTAGTTCTTCCGGTCTCATGGTCACATAGGCTGAGGATCACATGGTCTACCAGTCCCTTGGACTAATTGTTTCTATCCATCTTTGATTTTCTTAATTCTTCTTTGCTCTAGGACAGAAGACCAGTTGTTGTATCTAGATGGCCACTGGCAAGCTTTCAAGACCTCAATTGCTAGTCACCAAAGTAAGGTGTAGAACCATGTTTTTGTGTAGTGTGCTATGCCAATAGATATTGATGTCTCCTGCAACTATAGTCCCAGACCTATAGGTCCAACTACTTGCTCCTTCCAGGCAGCTAGCTGTGACTAAGAAGCCACCACAACCTTGCCCCTTGTCTGTAACTCTCTAAGGTTTCATATTTACAGTTACAGCTATTATCTGTTTGTTGTCGTTGTTGTTATTGTGTGAGGCAGTAAGATAGTGTTTGTTTTTTTTCTCCTTATAGCTAACTTTTTTTTTTAATCTCAGCATAATTCTCTATTTTAAATTTGTGTCTTGTTTTTCATTATGCTTCCTATAACATTTATTCATCTTTTTCATTATTTCAAACATACTTACTTTTTAATTTTTCAACTTGGTATTTCACAATTTCAAGTTCCTCTGGAGTTAGTAAGGAGCTCTGGTGGTGTAGAGGCTAAGGCATTTGACTGCTAACCAGAAGGTTGGCAATTCAAACCCATCAGCCACTCATCTGAAGGAAGACAGGGCAATCTACATCTACTTCCTATATTTCCTGTCCCTTTTTCCTAAGGGATTTTTTTCACATATTTTTTCTTTTTAATTTTTAAAATGGTATTGTGCTTTTAAATTGTCAATCCCATGAAGCTTCAATGATTGAAGTATTTCTCCATTTACCTTGGACTTTTCATTTAATTTTTCCAAATGGCTCAACAATGTCATTGGCTTAGGACCAAGTTTTAAATTAATTCCTTTAATTGGACTTTTCCACCTCAGGTGTAGAGTAAATTTGAACTCCTAATTTAGCTGGACAATGAATAAGGAAGACTGCATTCAAATTATGGTGTTGGCAAAGAATATTGATTATATGGACTGCCAGAAGAACAAACAAATCTGTCTTGGATGAAGTACAGCTAGAATGCTCCTTAGAAGTGAGGATGGTAAGACTTTTCCTCCCATACTATGGTCATGTTGTCAGGAGGGACCAGTCCCTGGAGAAGGACATCATGCTTGGTAAAGTAGGGGGCCAGGAGGGAAGAGGGAAACCTTCCACAAGATGGATTGACACGGTGGCTGCATCAGTGGGCTCAAACAAAGCATCAATTGTGAAGAGAACAAAGAACCAGATACTGTTTCCTTCTGTTGTACATAGGGTTATTATGAGTCAGAACCAACTGGACAGCACAGCATGACATCCTTATCCAGGGAATGGTCCCTTCTGAAAACATGACCAAAGTAGGTGAGACAAAGTCTGGACATTCTTGCTTCCAAGGAGCATTCCAGCTGCACTTCCTCCAGACAGATTTGTTAGTTCTTCTG
>NW_006922138.1:994857-995369 GCF_000298275.1 Orycteropus afer afer
ACTTGATGGCACATAACAACAACAATCCATATTGCAGATTGCAGTCTTTAATATTCATCAATAAGTGCTCCAAGTCATCCTCACTTTCAGCAAGCAAAGTTGTGTCATCTGTGTATTGCAGGTTGTTAATGAGTCTTCCTCCAATCCTTATGACACATTCTTCTTCATATAGTCCAGGCGGATTATTCAATCAGTACAGATTGAATAAATATCGTGAAAGGAAACAACCCTGATATACTCCCTTCCTGATTTTAAACCATGCTCTGTTGAAACCTTGTTCTGTTTGAACGACAGCCTCCTGTTGTATGTACAGGTTCCTCATGAGTACAAATAAGTGTTCTGGAATTCCAATTCTTTTCAATGTTATCCATAATTTGTTGTGACCCACACAATTGAATGCTTTTGCCCAGTCAATAAAACACAAGTAAATATCTTTCTAGTATTCTTTGCTTTCAGCCAAGATCCATCTGATATCAGCAATGATATCCCTCATTCCATGTCCTCTTCTTTTT
>NW_006922138.1:995514-1002898 GCF_000298275.1 Orycteropus afer afer
ATACAGCAGTTCACATATACTTTGTCTCATGTCATTGACCAAAATTTACAATGCAGCAGCTCCCCTCCCACTTCCTCCCCATAGTTACCTCCTCCCCGTGTCCATCCCTTCATACTCTTCCATGTCCTCTTCTGAATCCAGCTTTCATTTCTGGAAATTCTCTGTCAATTCAATATACTGCTGCAACTTTTTTTGAATCATCTTCAGCAAGATTTTACTTGTGTGTGATATTAATATTGTTAACTAATTTCCATATTTTCTAGGATCACCTTTCTTTGCAATGGGTACAAATATGGATCTCTTCCAGTAAGTTGGCCAGGTAGCTGTTTTCCAAATCTCCTAGAAGATATTTTTTCCCATCCCAAAAGCAGGGCAGATGTGAGCAGTTCCTGTGTCCCGATGGGGAGACATTGCCAGTCTCTTCCACTGGGTTTACAATCCTTTAAGGGCCTCTGAGTGGTGCAAGTTGTTAACTCAGAAAGAAAGGCCTGGTGATCTACCTTGAAAGAATCAGACATCAAAAACCCTGTGTAATCCAGTTCTACTCTGACACACATGGGCCTCCATGACTCAGAGTGGACTTCATGTCAACAGTAAATGACTTTCGAGGACCTGAGTGTTGCAGATGGTTAACATGCTCACTGCTAAACGAAAGATGGGAGGTTCAAATTAACCCAGAGATGCCTTGGGAGAAAGCCCTGGAAATTTAATTTTAAAAAATTAGCTGTTGGACACAATGGAATAGTATTCAGCCTCAGAGAGAAATAAAGTCCTGATACATGGTACAGCATGAATAAGCCTAGAAACATCATGTTGATTAAAGGAAACCTATCACAAAAGAATAAATATTGTATGATCTCACTTATATGAAATACCTAGTGTAATAGTTAAGGTTGTGTGTCAACTTGGCTGGACCATGAATGTCAGTGGTTTAAGCAGTTATGATGTAGTCATACTCTATGATGAGATCTGATAGAATGTAATCACTTCTATGATGAAATGTTCTGTGAGCAGCCAATCAGTTGAAAAGAAGTTTCCTCAGTGATGTGGGCTGCTTCCAATGTATATATGGACGTTCTGGGAAAATTATCTGAATTTCTGCTGGATCTTGATCCTGCATCTAGCTCATCATGATCTCTGGTGGCCTGCTGTATTGCCAGCTGATCATGGTATTGTTTCTTTTACAGCTTGTGCACCAATAATCTGCCGCTTACCTGCCAGTCTTGGATTTGTCACCCTTGGAAGCTAGCAACCTGCTGTACTGCTTACTGATCTTGGGTTCATCAGCCCCTGAAGCTGCATGAGTCAAAAGAAGCCTCCAGTTTGATGTTTCACCTATGGACCTGGGGCTTACTAGTCTCTAGGACTCTGTGAGCCATATCCTTGAGATCTAGCTACCTATCTATCTATCTGGTAGCATAGTGCCTAAGGCACTTGACAGCTAACCAGAAGGCTGGCAGTTCAAACCCACCAGCCACTCCTCAGAAGGAAGGTTGGGCAATCTACTTCCGTAGTGATACTGCCTCGAAAACCCAAGGAGGGGTCATTATGAGTCGGGTCCGACTTGACGGCACATAACAACAAAAACAACATCTATCTATCTATCTATTCATGGGTTTTCTTCTCTAGAAAAACCAGCTTAAGACACCTAGAATAGACAAATGTGTAAAGATTAAAGTTTCATAGTGGGCCCAGATGTCGGAGGGACAGGAAGAGGGGGAACATTACTTAGGAACCACTGAGTTTCTGTTATGGTAAAGTTAGCAATAGATATTGGTAAGGAGCTCTGGTGGCCCATTGGATAAGGCATTTGGTTGCTAACCAGAAGGTCAGCAGTTCAAATCCACCAGCTCTTCTGCAGAAGGAAGATGGGGCAATCTACTTCCATAAAATTTAGAGCCTCGAAAACCCAGTGGGGCTCGCTATAAGTTGGAATCAACTCAATGACAGTGGATTTGGTTTTATTGGTGATGGTTACACAACATGATATAATTGGATACAATGAAATATACTGAATATACTGAATTGTACACATTAAAGACACAGAATTGGCAAATGTTGTGCTATCTATATTTGTAAAACAATAACAAAAATCTATGAAGCACATTTCTACTTTAACACACATGAGGTCTGCCTTAGAACCGACTTGACAGCAGCTGGTACTGGTTAGTTTTATGAATGGGCTTCAAATCTGCTCGCCCATTGATTACCTGAAAGGAGCCCCAGGGCTGGCTGATGAGTCAGCTCAGGGCTGCTCCTCCGGCTTTGAGCCTCCTGTTGCATCTGGACCTGGGTTGTGTCTGGACTGTGTCCAGAGTTCTTCCTTGAACACTCAGCCTCATTTTAAATATGGAAATTTGGGTGAGTTTTTGCATGGAGAAGTTTCAGCAATCACTAGTCTGCCCTTTTTACTGGAAGGGAAGTCTGCATGTGATCTTTCTGAAGAAAACATCGATTTTATCATGTGCTATGGACTGAATTGTGTCCCCCAGATAATATGTGTTGTAAATCCTTCGATACCTGTGGTCATAATCCCATTTGGGAATAGGGCTTTCTTTGCTATGTTAATGAGTTAATATTAGTGTAAGGTGTGTCTCAAGGCAATCTCTCTGGAGATGTAAAAAAGAGTAGGCAAAACCAGGAAGCACAGTGGGGGAGCTAGGTGCCACACCCCATGAGATCTCCAAGGAGCCAAGAGATAGAAGCAGGAAAGAGACAAGGAAGCTGACCCCAGAGCCCGCAGACAGGGAGAGTGCTTCCCGGAGAGCTGGCTCCCTGACTTTGGACTTCTGGCCTCTGAAACCGGGAGAAAATAGACTTCTGTTTGTTAAAGCCTCTCACTTAGGTATTTGTGTTGTAGCAGCACTAGATAACTAAGACATCATATTACTAATGCCTTCTCAAAATCTCTCTTTTTATAAGAAGGGGCAACGGAGAGTGAAAGAGATGTTGATGGTGCATAATTGTGGAGGGTTGGAGAGACAAGACAAAATCAGGATACATTTCTTTCTGTGGAAAATTCACAGAGATCAATAAAATAGCCATCTATTCATTTATTTAATATCTAAAATGGGTCTTCTATGTACAGGGTGGTCTTCCAGGGACTAGGGTTTCACCCTTGTCCTGGACCCAGAGACACTCGGCTTAGCAGAGGTGGGTTCCTAGATGAGGAGCCAAATTTCCAAGCCTTGGGGACCTCCTCAGGCAGGACACAGAGTTCCAGGAAGATCTCTGGCACAGGGGACAACCCAACAGCAGGTGACCGAGAGGATGGATACCACTGGCCTCTGAGATGTCCAAGTAGGGTCTCAGTAGTCAGAGCCCAGTGGGATGGGGTGTGACGCAGTAGGAAAGGAGAGAAACACCATGTGCAGTGTCTGGCTAGGTAAGAAGTATTCCAGGGAAGATTCAATTGCAGAGGCTGAGTGGAGAGGGACCAAGAAAAGCTTCTCCTGTCCAGTGAGAAATTTTATAATGTTCCATCTGTAGGGGCCTATGTTTGTGGGTTATTGGATAGATTTAAATCTGCCTTGGTGGCCCATTGACTTAGCGCTGACTGCTGAACAAAGGTGTTTCAGATTTACCCAGCAGCCCCGCGCTGGAGCGGTCTGGCGAGCTGCCCGCGTGAAGGCGGTCGCTCAGGGGGCAGTTCTGCTTGGTCCCGTCAGGTCGCTGTGAGCTGGAATCAGCCGGATGGCACACGGACCAACAGCCACACGGGGGCTAGCTATTGAACAGATTTAAATCTGCCCTTTTTGTTGGAGGAATCACAAAAGTGTATTTTTGGTGTTCAAACTTACATCTGTTGTACAACTGATGCAGTCTAGAAACTGGGCATTTCAGAATAATAACTCTAACTCGTCGTACGTGATGGAAAAGCTCTGATCATCTGGAGGAATTTTGAGGCAACAACAAACTGCTTGTTTTAGGGTTCTAAAGACACAACTTTATGCCACTTAAATATAGTACTTTGGATTGTTGATGTTGTGGTTGTGTTAGGTGCCATCAACTCAATCTGTCCTGAAGTATTCATCTTTGATACACTGATGGAATTTCTACACTAATTTTTACCTCTTTGTTGTTGGTTTTGGGTGCGGTCAAGTCAATTCTGACTCATGGCAACCCCTGCGAGGGGCTAGAACTGCCCCCGAGGGTTTTCAAGGCAGAATCTTTACGGGAGCAGAACACTGGCTCCTCTTGCACAGTGCCTCGGCGTGGGTTTGAGCTGCCAGCCTTCCGGTTAGCAGCCAAGTGCTTCACCGTTGTGCCAGCAGGACTCCCTCACTTCCCGTTAGAGCTGTGAACATGTGCAGGTGTGCAGGCAGCAAGGGCTGGCATCAACGTGCGGGTTCACATAATTCTCAGGCATCAGGGGTTCTTGTGGCACCATGGCTGGGAAGACACACAAGAGAGGGGAGGGGGCCAAGGATGGAGTGAGGAGGAAGTAACCCCGCTGCTTCGCCATCTGTGCCAAGACTTTCTAAAGATGTTCCTGTTCTTTAAGTTCTATCAAAACAATGCACGTGTATGTGAATGAGCATATTTTAGGAAGTCAGAGAAAGGAGAAAGCACCTGCCAAACACATCTGAGTATTTGGTAGCAACTTTTCTTTTGGATTCTAGCTCCCAGTTCAAGGTTGGAGTCTGATTCCTGATTCTTTGTATGTGACCTGACCATCTTCCAGTGCCCCTTCTCACACACACACCTAGAAAATGCTTTCTGGACTTCCCACTTTGAGAGCAGATTAAGTGTTTAAAAACAGGCACTCCATAGTCATGTAACTGGGAATTTACCTACCACCCCTGTGCCTCAGTTTCCCCATCCTGCACCATCTTCACAATCTTCGGTATGCTTAGGTCCATTATGGTCCTTGTATCAATCCATCTCATTAAAAGCTTCCCTCATTTTGGCAGACCCTCTGCCAACCCTAATGTCCTTTTCTAATGATTGCTCTTTCCTGATGACATGTCCAAAATAAGCCACCTGAAGTCATCCTCATTTCTAAGGAGCCTTCTGGTTGTATTTTTTTCTAAGACAGATTGATTCGTTCTGGCAGTCAATGGTATATTCAATATTCTTCTCCAACAACATAATTCAAGTGCATTAATTTTAATTTGGTCTTCCTTATTCAAGGTCCAGCTTTCACAAACATATGAGGTGATTGAAAGACCTTCGTTTGGTTCAGGCATATGTAGGTGATCAAAGTGACAGCTCTGTTTTTTAGAACTTTAAAGGTGTCTTTTGCAGTAGATTTGCACAATGTAATGTGTTGTTTGATTTCTTGACTGCCAAGTTCATGGGTGTTGATTGTAGATCCAATTAGAATAAATAGTAGATTAATGCAATTTCTTCTCAATTTATTGGAATGTTGTTTATTAATCGAGTTGTAAAGATTTCTTTCAAGAGAAAACAAAGGTAAATGCAAGTAGTCAGTGGATCATCAAAATGAAAACGAGTCCATGAGAGCCAAAAATCTGACCTCAATCATATCCCACCTGAATTTAGAGATTATCTAAAGAATAGAGTTGAGACACTGAGCACCAATGAGCCAGACAAGTTGTGGGACAACATCAAAAGAGGAAAGGAGGAAAAGACCAAACTGGATGACAGAAGAGACCCTGAAATTTGCTCTTGAATGCAGAGTAGCTAAAGCAAATAGAAGAAATGACAAGATAAAAGAGCTGAACAGAAGATTTCAAAGAATAGCTTGAGAAGACAAAGTCAATTATTATAATGAAATGTACAAAGACCTGGAGTTAGAAAACCAAAAGGGAAGAACACCCTCAGCATTTCTCAAGCTGAAAGAACTGAAGAAAAAATTAAAGTCTCGAGTTGCAATATTGAAGGATTCTATGGGCAAAATATTGAATGATGCAAGAAGCAGCCAAAGAAGATGGAAGGAATACACAAAGTCACAGTCCAAAAAGAATTGGTCGATGCTCATCCATTTCAGGAGGGGCATATGATCAAGAAACAATGGTATTGAAGGAAGAAGTCAAAGCTGCACTGAGGGAAGTGGTGCAGAACAAGGCTCCAGGAATGGATGGAACACCTAATGAGATGTTTCAACAAACAGATGCTGTGCTGGAGACATTGATTCAGCTATGCCAAGAGATTTGGAAGACATCTATCTGGCCAACTGAATGAAAGAGATCCATATTTGTGATATTAATTATGTTGTTTGATAATTTCCACATTCTGTGGGATCACGTTTCTTTGGAATGGGTACAGTAATACATTGGCAAAGAATGCTGAAAGTACCATGGACTTCTAAAAGAACTAACAAATCTGTCCTCAAAGAATTGCCGCCAGAATGCCCCTTGGAAGTGAAAATGACCAGACTTCGTCTCACCTACTTTGGTCATGTCAGAAGAAGGGACCATTCCCTGGAGTAGAATATCATGCTTAGTAAAGTGGAGGGTTGATGAAAAAGGGGAAGGCCCTCAACAAGATGGATTGACACAGTGACTGCACCGATGGGCTCAGGCATAGCCGGGATCATAGAGCTGGTGCAGGACCAGGCAGTGTTTCATTCTGCTCTACACAGGGTTGCTGTGAACCGGAGATGACTCAACAGCACCTAACAACAACGTATAAAGAGTGAAAATCTCTTTCTCCACTTTTTATTTGCTTCATTGAATGCTCTCCCTTTGTGCTGATACCACACTCTTTATTATACAGCTTTTTGGTAACTCAAAGTCACAATTAAAATTTTTCTAAATTTGTCCTTTTTTTTTTTTTTAATTGTGATTTAGGTGAAAGTTTGCAGAGCAAATTGGTTTGCATTCAACAATATATACACATTTTGTTTTGTGGCATTCATTGCAATCCTCATAATGTAACTGTACTCTTCCCACTTGCACCTGGTGTTTACCATTTCCCTTTGTCCCCTTTTCCTACCCCATCTGCATTCTTAGCTTTATCCTGGACAAACTCCACCCATCTGACCTGGTGGTTGACTGTTCTGAGTGCACCCCTTCCTCAGTGTCCCCCAGGACTCTGGTCATAAGCCTCTATTCCCAGTGAATCACTACCTTGAGGTACTTGGTTGTGATTAAGAAGTTTTCATGTCTTTGCCCCTGTATTTATGTATACTACATCCATGGATAAGTCAGCCGCAGGGATCCAGGTAAGGAGAGGAACTCAACCACGCCCAAAGCAGCAGTGTGGGAGAGTGGGAGAAAGGGGATTAAAAGCCAGGAACTTGGAGAGAGGAGCAGTCAGCCGCAGGGATCCAGGTGAGGAGAGGGAAATCAGGCATGCCCAAAGCAGCAGGGCAGGAGAGCAGGAGAAAGGAGATTAAAAGCCAGAAGCTGGACTATATGAAGAAAACCATGGCATCAGGATTGGAGGAAGAATTATTAACAACCTGAGATATGCAGAC
>NW_006922138.1:1003593-1004802 GCF_000298275.1 Orycteropus afer afer
TAGGTCAGAAATGACTCCACGGCACATAACAACAACAACAACACATCCATGGATATATTTGTAGCACATTTAAATACATATGTTGAAATATCTACTGTCAAACGTATATATTGGTGGGTATACTTCTGTTTACCTTCCCACCCCTATTCACCTTGAGTGTCTGTTGGTGTATTCACTGCTAGACTCCTGTTGTTACAGTTACTGCCGGGTTGTGTAGGTAACAGTCTTTACTTCTGTTGCCTTTAACTCTCAGGCTGCTTCCTCCCAATGTCTTCCTCTGCCTCAATCATTTTGTGCTGACTTCCCCTTTATTGTATATTGCCTCTCCCTTCACCCAAGTTAATATGTGTCTACCTTCTGTCGAGGAACTCTCCCTCTCTTACCGTCCTATCTCTGGTAACTTCCAAAGAATGATTCTTCACGTGTGTAAACCTTTTCTTGATTTTTACAGTACTGATCTCATTCTCGTCTCATATTTGTTCTTTTGTGGTTGACTAACTTAACTAATTTAACTAATTTCATTCTGCTGTGCATGGGGTCGCTATGAGTCGGAAACGACTCGACGGCACTTAACAACAACAACAATTTAACTCAGAGTAATGTCCTCTAGGTTCATCCATGTTGTGAAGGTGTTTTGCGGATTCATTGCAATTCTTAACGTTTTGAAGTGTTGCGTTGTGTGCGTTTATCATTTGTGTACATTCATCCATTGATGGGCACTTAGATTGTATCCATCTCTTTTCTATTGTGAACAATGCTGTGTTAAACATGGGTGTGGATATTCTGCCTGTGTCACAGCCTTGCTTCTCTAGGATATATGTCAAGTAGTGGAATTGTTGGATCATTTAGTATTCCTATTTACAGCTTGTTAAGAAAGCACTAAGGAGCTCTGGTGGCTCAGTGCCTAATGCATTCGACTGCTAACCAGAAGATCCATGCTTCAAACTCACCAGCTACCCCATGGAAAGAACCTGGGGCAATCCACTTCTGCAAAGCTTGACCCCCTCAGAAACCCAGTGTGGGTCACTATGAGTTGGAATTGACTCAACAGCGGTGAGTTTAGTTAGTTTGTTGTTTTTAATCTATACTGTTCCCACAGTGATAGTAGCCTCTTACAGCCCCACTAGCAGTGCACGAGGGTTCCAATCTTTCCACACCCTTAACTTAACACCCTTACCAGCATTTGTTTGTGTTTTTTTTTTTTTTTTT
>NW_006922138.1:1005457-1007029 GCF_000298275.1 Orycteropus afer afer
CCAGCCACTCCTCGGAAGGAAGACTGGGCAATCTACTTTCATAGATACCACCTCAGAAACCCAAGGAGGGGTCACTAAGAGTCGGAGTCAACTCGACGGCAGTGAATTTGGCTTTGTTTAGTAATTAAGACCCCCAAGTTTCCCCCTTTTTGCTCTTTGATGATCTTTATGGTTTTATGTCTTATAGTTAGGTCTTGGACCCATCTTATGCCCATTCTTGTGTGTGGTGAGAGGCGTGGATCCTGTTTCATTTTTCTGCAAATGGATATCCAGTTTTACCAGCACCATTGGTTAAGGAGACTATCTCTCAACATTTAATGCATTTTGCCCTTTTGTCAAAGATCAGCTGTTCATAGGTGGATGGATTTACTTCTGGTTTTCATTTCTCTTCCATTGGTCTAAGTGTCTGCCATTGTAGCAACACCAGGCTGTTTTCACCATTGTGGCTGAATAGCAGGTTTCGAGATCAGAGACTGTGAGGCCTCCGACTTTGTGCTTCTTCAGTAGTGCTTTGTTTACCTGGAGGATCCTTTTCATATCAGCTTGGTGATTAGTTTTTCCATATCTTTAAAGAATGATGGTGGAATCTGGTTTGGGATTACATTATATCTATAGATTGCTTTGGGGAGTACTGACATTTTCTCAATGTTAAGTCTTTCTATCCATGAACATGGCATGTTCTTCCATTTATATAGATCCCTTTTAGTTTCTTATAGTTGTGTTTTATAGTTTTCTTTGTAAAAGTCTTTTGTGTCTCTGGCTAGATTTATTCCTAAGTACTGAATCTTTGTGTGGTTTTGTAAATGGTATTGTTTTCCTGATTTCATTTTCAGAGATCTGTTTTTTAGTGTAGAGGAATCCAAGTGAGTTTTCTATGTTGATTTTGTACCCTGCCACTTTCCTGAATCTGTTAGTTTTAGTACTTTTCTTGTCAAGTTTCTAGGATTTTCTGTGTATAGGATCATATCATATGCACATAGAGATGTTTTTTCTTCCTCTTTGCCAATTTGGATGCCTTTTATTTCCCTTTCTTCCCGCATGGCTCTGGTCAGGACTTCCAATTCAAAATTAAATGGTGGTGGTGATAAAGGACATCCCTGCTTGTTTCCTTCTCTCAAGGAGAATGTTTTCAGTCTCTCTCTATTGAGGATAATGTTGCCCATTGGTTTTGTGAATATGTCCTAAATTATGTTAAGAACTTCCCTTCTATTCCTATTTTGCTGCACATTTTTAAAAAGAATCAGTGTTGAATTTTGTAAAATGTCTTTTATGAATCAGTTGATATTATCATTGGTTTTTTCCCTTTGTTTTATTTATGTGATGAATTATGTTGATTATTTTTCTAATGTTGAACCATTCTTGCATACCTGATATGAATCCCACTTAGTCTAGATGTATTATTACGATTTTGGTATATTGCTGGATTCTATTGGTTAACGTTTTGTTTAGAATTTTTACATTAACCTTCATAGGAAAAACTCACTGCCATTGAGTTGGATCCAACCCATAGCGACCCCTCCTTGGGCGTCTGAGGCAATAGCACTACAGAAGTAGATCTCCCAATCTTCCTTC
>NW_006922138.1:1007279-1012237 GCF_000298275.1 Orycteropus afer afer
AAGCCAGGATTTTCTTATATGGAGTTTTATTTCATGACATGTTCAATTTCTTCTTTTGTGATATGTATGTTCAAATGTTCTCCCTTATATTGGGTAACTTTGTGTGTTGTTGCTGTTGCTGGTAGGTATTGCTGTGTTTTCTCTTACTCATAGTGACCTTAGGCACTGCAGACCAAAACACTGCCAGCATCATGATCTTTGCCACATCTGAGCCCATTGTTGCAGCCACAGTGTCAATCCACCTAGCTGAGGGCCTTCCTCTTTTTTAGTTGACCTTCTACTCTACCAAGCATGATATCCTTCTCCAGAGGATGGCCCATTCTGACAATATGACTAAAGTAGGTGAGATGAAGTCAGGCCATTCTCACGTCCAAGAAGCATTCTGGCTGCACTTCTCCCAGGACAGATTTGTTAGTTCTTCTGACAGTCTATGGTATTTTCAGTATTCTTTGACAATACCACAACTCAAAAGCATCAAATCTTCTTTGGTCTTCCTTATTCATTGTCCAGCTCTGACTTGCATATGAGATGATTGAAAATACCATGGCTTGGGTAAGGCACACCTTAGTCTTCAGAGAAACATATTTGCTCTTCAGCACTTGACAGAGGTCTTTTGTAGAAGATTTGCTCAATGCCATACATCATCTTATTTCTTGACTGTTGCTTCCGTTGGTGTTCCACTTGGTTCCATTGTACAACCAAGTAATATGAAGTCTTTGACAACTTCAATCTTTTCTCCATTTATTGTGATGCTGCTTATTTATTCTGGCTGCTCTTTGTCCAGGACAGATCTGTTAGTTCTTTTGGCAGTCCATGATACTTTGAATATTCATCACCAACACTGCAACTCAAAAGCATCAACTCTTCTTTGGTCTTCCTTGTTCATTGTCCAGCTCTAATATGCATATGAAGTGATTGAAAATACCATGACTTGGGTTAGGTGCACCTTAGGTTGTTAATGAGTCTTCTTCCAATCCTGATAAAAAGCAGCAGGATCTAGGTAAGGGGCGGAAGACAGGCAGGACCCAGTCCTCCAGAGTCATGAAAGGAAGGGAGAGTTCTGGGAACCACAAAAGCAGCAGGATCCAAGTAAGAGGTGGGAGGCAGGCAGGACCCAGCTCCCCAGAGCCAGGAAGGGAGAAAGAATGCCAGGGGCCACAAAAGCAACAGGATCCAGGTAGGAATTAGATAAGAGGCAGGTGGAGAGGTTTCTAACAGCAAAGGAAGACAAACTTGTCTGTCATTTTGTCATCCTGTGAGGCATGTTGCTGTGAGGTTTGAGGCTGTGCCACCAGTGTTTCAAATGCCAGCAGGACTGTGCATGGTGCACAGGATTCAACACAGCTTACAGACTGAGACAGACTAGGAAGAAGGAATAGCCCACCCACTTCTCAAAAAGTTGGTCAGGGAAAACCTTATGAATAGCAGAGAAACAATGTCTGATACATTATGGGGAAACTTTATAAATAGCTTGAAAACATTGTTTGACACAGTGCAGGAAGACCAGCCCCTGGGGTTGGAAGGCATTCCATATAGGACTGGGAAAGAGCTGTCTCATCAGAGTACTGATATGGATAAAGTAAAGCTTTTGAGACCTCCATATGTTGAGGTGACATGACTCAAGTTGAGAAGAAATAGTTGCAAACATCCATTAAAAATCAGAACATGGAATGTATGAAGTATGAATCTAGGAAAGTTGGAAGTTGTCAAAAATGAAATGAAACACATAAAGTCTGATATCCTATGCATTAGTGAGCTGAAATGTACTGGTTTGGTCCATATTGAATCAGACAACCATATGATATACTATGCCAGAAGTGACAATTTGAAGAGGAATGGCATGTCATTCATCACAAAGGATGTTTCCAGATCTTTCCTGGAGTACAATGCTATCAGTGATAGGATAATATCTATATGCCTACAAGTCAGACCCATTAATACTACTATTATTCAAATTTATGCACCAACCACCAAAGCTAAAGATGAGGAAATTGAAGATTTTTATCAACTTCTGCAGTCTCAAATTGACTGAACATGCAATCAAGATGTGTTAATTATCACTGGTGACTGGAATGCAAAAGTTGGAACCAAAGAAGAATCACCAGTAGTTGGAAAAATTGGCCTTGGTGACAGAAATAACATTGGAGATCGTATGATAGAATTTTGCAAGACCAATGACTTACTCATTGCAAATACCTTTTTCAACAACACAAACAGTGGCTACACACATCGACTTCGCCAGATGGAGTACACAGGAATCAGATTGACTACATCTGTGGCAAGAGGAGATGGCAAAGCTCAGTATCTTCAGCCAAAACCAGGCCAGGAGCTGATTGTGGAACAGACTAACAATTGCTCATATGCAAGTTCAAGTTCAAGTTGAAGACAATTAAAACAAGTCCATGAGAGCCAACATATGACCTTGAATATATCTCTCCTGAATTTAGAGATCATCCAAAGAATAGATTTGATGCATTGAACACTAATGACCAAAAACCAGAAGAATTGTGGGATGACATCAAGAGCATCAGAAAGCATTAAAACTATAAGAAAGAAAAGATCAAAATGGATGACAGAAGAGTTTCTGAAACTTGCCTTTGAGTGGAGAGTAGCTAAAGGAAATGGAAGAAATGACAAGATAAAAGAGCTGAACAGAAGATTTCAAAGAGCAGCTCGAGCAGACAAAACCAATTACTATAATGAAATGTGTGAAGACCTTATGTTTAGACCTTATGGAGTTAGAAAACCAAAAGGGAAGGACATGCTCGACATTTCTCAAGCTGAAAGAACTGAGGAAAAAGTATTGCAATATTGAAAGAATCTATGGGCAAAATATTGAATGATTCAGGAACCATTAAAAGAAGATGGAAGGAATACACAAGAGTCACTGCACCAAAAAGAACTGATTGATCTTCCTCCATTTCAAGAGGTGGCACATGATCAAGAATCAATGGTATTGAAGGAAGACGTCAAAGCTGCACTGAGGTAAGTGGAAAGAAACAAGGTCCAGGAATTTATGGTATACACATTGAGATGTTTCAACAAATGGATGCTGCACTACAGGCACTCACTGGGCTATGCCAAGATATTTGGAAGACAGCTACCTGGTCAACTGACTGGAAGATTTCCATTCTGTACCCATTCCAAAGATAGGTGATCCAACAGAATGTGGAAATTAGTGAACAATATCATTAATATCACATACAAGTAAAGTCTTACTGAAGATAATTCAAAAACGCTTGCAGCAGTGTATTGACAGAGAACTTCCAGAAATGCAAGCTGGATTCAGAAGAGGACATGGAACAAGGGATATCATAGCTGATGTCAGATGGATCTCTCCTGAAAGCAAAGAATACCAGAAAGATGTTTACTTATGCTTTAGTGACTATGCAAAAGCATTCGATTGTGTGGATCATAACAAATTATGGATAACATTGAGAAGAATGGTAATTCCAGAACACTTAATTGTAGTCATGAGGAAACTATACATAGACCAAGAGGCTGTCATTCAAACAGAACAAGAGGATACTGAATGATATAAAATCATGAAGGGAGTGTGTCAGGGTTGTATCCTTTCACCATACTTATTTAATTTGTATGCTGAGCAAATAATCTGAGAAGCTAGATTATATGAAGAAGGACATGGCATCAGGATTGGAGGAAGACTCATAAACAACCTGAGGTATGCAGATGACATAACTTTGCTTGCTGAAAGTGAGGATGATTTGAAGCAATTATTGATGAAGTTTAAAGACTACAGTCTGCAGTATGGCTTACACTTCAATATAAAGAAAACAAAAATCCTCAGAACTGGTCCAATAAACAGCTTTGAGATGGATGGAGAAAGATTGAAGTTGAATGTGCTCTCTCTCTCTCACTGTCTCTCTCCCCACCCTAACCCTCTCCCCTCTCTCTCTCTCTCTGTCTTCTCTCTCTCATGCTACTTAGAACAGCAAGTAATTTAAAATGTATGACTCTTTATTTTGGACTGTGAGTGACCTAGAGTAACTGAAACTGCAGAGTGGGAAATCATGGATAAGGGGTTGTTGTTGTTGTTGTTTTTAGGTGCCATCGAGTCATCTCCAACTCATAGCATCCCCATGCATAGCAGAATGAAACACTGCCTGGTCCTGCACTAGCCTCACAATCCTTACTATACCTGAGCCCATTGTTTCAGCCACTGTGTCAATCCAATCTTTTGAGGGCTTCCCCTCTTTTATTGACCCTCCACCTTACCAAGCATGATATCCTTCTCCAGGGAATGGCCCCTTCTGACAACATGACCAAAGCAGGTCAGATGAAGGCTGGCCATTCTCGCTTCCGAGAAGCATTCTGGCTACTCTTCTCCCAAGACGTATTTGTTCATTCTTCTGGCAGTCCATGGTACTTTATTTTTTGCCAACACCACAACTCAAAAGCATCAACTCTTTTTCTGTCTTCCTTATTCGTTATCCAGTTTTCACATGCATATGAAACAAAAAAAAAAAAAAAAACAAACTCACTGCTTTCGAGTTGATTTTGACTCACAGCAACCCCTTCTTGGGTTTCCGAGGTGGTATCTCCGCAGAATTAGACTGCCCAGTCTTCCTTCTGAAGAGTGGCAACCCACTAGCCTTCTGGTTAGCAGTCAAATGCCTTAGGCACTACACCGCCAGAGTTCCTACATGATTTGAGGCAATTGAAAACTCCATGGCTTGGGTTAGGCATACCTCAGTCTTCACAGAGAAATGTTTGCTCTCCAGCACTTTAAAGAGGACTTTTGCAGCATATTTGCCCACCACTCATCTGTCAGCTTGTTGTACTATGGTGGCTTGTGTGTTGCTGTGAGGCTGGAGGCTGGAGGCTATGCCACTGACATTTCAAACACCAGCATTGTCACCCATAGTGGACAGGTTTCAGCAGAGCTTTCAGGCTAAAACACACTTCGGAGAAGGAAGGGGTGATCCACTTCTCAAAGA
>NW_006922138.1:1037351-1041863 GCF_000298275.1 Orycteropus afer afer
TGGTAATAGAGGACATCTTTGTCTGGTTCCTGTTCACAAGGTAAATGGTTTCAGTCTCTTTCCATTAAGAATAATGTTACCTGTTGGTTTTGTATATGTGTCCTTTATGATGTTGAGCAATGTCCCTTCTATTCCTATTTTGCAGAGAATTTTTATCAGGAATTGCCGTTGGATTTTATCAAATGCTTTTTCTGCATGTATTGATATAATCATGTGATAATTTTCCTTTGTTTTACTTATGTATGACATAAATAAATGTATGACATTGACTGTTTTTCTAATGTTGAGCCATCCTTGCACACCTGATATGAACCCCACTTGGTCATAATGTATTATTTCTTTGATATGCTATTGAAGTCTATTGGCTAAGATTTTCTTGAAAATTTTTCCTCTGTATTCATGAGAGATATTGGTCTTTAATTTTCCTTTTGTTGAGGCAGGAAAGGGAGGGAACCACCAGGGAAGACAAAAGCAGCAAGATCCAGGTAAGGAGCCAGGAGACAGCACCCACCCCCCCAGGAAGGAAAGGGCTGGCACCATCAGTAATGACAAAGCAGTAGGATACAGGTAGGAATTAGGTAAGGGGAGGGTGGAGAGATTTTCAACAGCTAAATGAGATGAACTTGTCTGCCAGTTTATCATCCTCTGGTGCCTTGCACATTGCTGTGAGGCTTGAGGCTGTGACACCAGTGTTTCAAAAGCCAGCAGTTTTGCACATGGTACACAGGTTTCCACACAGCTTACAGACTGAGGCAGACTAGTGATAAGGAAGAGACCATCCACTTCTCAAAGAATTGGCCAGGGAAAATCTTATGAATAGCAGAGAAACACTGTCTGATACATTACTGCACAAATGTATGAATAGCCTGAAACATTGTCTGATACAACACAAGAAGACAAGCCCCTTAGGTCAGAAGGCACTCAAGGTACAACTGGGAAAGAGCTGCCTCATCAGAGTAGAACCAACCTTAATAATATGGGTAAATTAAATCTTGTGGGACCTCCATTTGCTGACGTGGCACAACTCAAATTGAGGAGAAACAGCAGCAACCATGCATTAATAGTCAGAAAATGGAATGTACAAAATATGAATCTAGGAAAATTGTTGTGAAAAAAATAAATAGAATGCATAAAGATTGATACCCTGAGCATTAGTGAGCTGAAGTGGACTGGTTTTGGCCATTTTGAATCAGACAACCATATGATCGACTGTGTTGGGAATGACAATTTGAAGAGGAATGGTGTGGCATGTATCATCACAAAGGATGATTCAAATCTGTCCTGAAGTACAGTACTGTCAGTGATAGGATAATATCCATATGCCTACAAGGAACACCAGTTAATACCATTATTACAAAAATTTACGCACCAACCACCAAAGCCAAAGATGAGGAAATTGAAGATTTTTTATCAACTTCTGCAGTCTGAAATTGACTGAACATGCAGTCAATATGTGTTAATTATCACTGGTGACTGAAATGCAAAAGTTGGAAACAAAGACGGATCACCAATAGTTGGAAAATTTGGTCTAGGTGACAGAAAAAATGCTGGAGATCACACGATGGAATTTTACAAGACTAATCATATATTCATTGCAAATACCTTTTTTCAACAACACAAATGGCAGCTATACACATGGACTTCACTAGTTGGAGTACACAGGAATCAGATTGACTACATCTGCGGCAAGAAGTAATGGAAAATCTCAATAATGTCAGCCAAAACAAGGCCAGGAGCTGATTGTGGAGCAGACTGTCAACTGCTCATATGCAAGTTCAACTTGAAATTGAAGACAATTAAAACAAGTCCATGAGCACCAAAATATGACCGTGAATATATCCCTCCTGAATTTAAAGACCATCTAAAGAACAGATTTGATGCATTGAACACCAGTGACAGAAAACCGGAGGAATTGTGGGATGACATCAGAACATCATCCATGAAGAAAGCAAGAGGACATAATTCACTTATCTCCAAAATCTGTAGAAAACTTCAACACCTCAACACCAAAAAGACAAATATCCCAATTCACAAATGGACAAAAGACTAGAACAGACACTTCACCAAAGAAGGTATACAGGCAACCAGCAAATGCATGAGATACTGCTCGTGATCATTAATCATTAGAGAGGTGCAAATCAAAACAACGATGAGATATCATCTCACCCCAGCAAAAATAGCAAAGTCCAACAGGTCAGATAATAACAGATGCTGGCGAGATTGCAGAGAGATTGGAACTCTTTTGCACTGCTTGTGGGATTGTAAAATCTATGGTTTTTCCTTAAAAAACTGAAAATAGAAGTACCATTTGACCCAGGAATTCCATTACTAGGAATATATCCTAAAGAGGTGAGAAATAGCACACAAACAGACGTATGTACACCTATGTTCATCGCAGCACAATTCACTATATCAAAGAGATGGAAGCAACCTAAATGCACATCAGCAGATGAATAGATAACCAAATTATGGTACACTCACACAACGGAGTGCTAAGCTACCTTAAAGAACAATGAGGGATACGTGAATTATGTCACAATGTGGATGAACCTGGAGGACATTATTCTGAGTGAAATGAGTCAGTCGCAGAAAGACATGTACTGTATGAGCCCATTACTCTAAAAAGACAAAGAAGGGCTTGTTTGGGAAAGGGAACTCACTTTGTAGGTTACCAGGATGAGGAGAGAAAGGAAGGGATTAATTTTGGGCTAGTTGGGGCCAACACACTGATGTGGGTAAGGGGAGGGATATACAGAAAGAATCTGTGACCACCATGGTAACATTAGGAAACGGGAGGACACCGAATTGTGCACATAAGAGATAGACGACAGATGCTAATACCAACCAATTGTCCACAATACTGCATTACCATTAACACCAAACACCAGACTACAGATAACACATAAACACCTGATAGGAACAGATGGGAGTCAGTGAACAGGAGTATATTCTAAACCAAGGGTAGATTCAGCTGAGGCTAATCTTGCACAGACACCAGTGATACAAAATATCTGCAATCCTTACAGAAACAAAAGAAGACAGACACAGAGTAATCACTCAAAGATACCCAGACACTATGGGAGAGAGATCCAATAGATCTATACCATCTCAGGACCATAGTACTGGGGGACACCAGACTCAATTGGCACAACAAAATACATAAAAGGCTTGTCCCACATTTTACATTGGTGAGTTGGGGTCTTATAAGCTTTCAAGCGGCCATCTAAGATGCAGCTAATGGTCTTCTAGCATCGGAAGCAAAGAAGAATCCAAAAGAACAAGGGCATTTGAAAGCAATCAGCCCTAGGGCACGATGGCCCTTGAGACCAGAAGAACTAGATGGTGCTTGGCCACCAATGCCAACCACTCAGAAAAGGATCAAATCCGGAGGTCCTGGATAGAGTGGGAGGAAAAACATGGAATGAAATCCAAAAACTCAATAATGACTAGAATTACTGGTGAGATGAAATCTGATGAGACCCCCGATACTGTGGGCCTGGAATACATTCTGCACCTGGAATAAAACTCACCCCCAGAGGCTGGCTGTCAGCCCAATAGTTAAAAAGATGTACATGCAGACCACTCAACCCAGTATGATGCACCACCCACCTACTCTATGGTAATATATTCCTTAGAACAATAGATCACGGAGCACCAGAGGACCGATATTCCAATTGAGGAAATGCAGGAAAAACAGGATTGCATAAATATGAGGGGCACACAGGGTGGGTTATTGGGTAGAGAGGGGAGGAGACTGGGTTAGGGTTGGACATGGTAAATGGGAAGTGAAATTAAATGCATGCATAACGTTGAATGTAAAACAAGCTCTTAAAAATAAAAAATTAAAACTATGAGAAAGAAACAAAAGACCAAAATGGATGTCAGAAGAAATTCTGAAACTTACCCTTGAGTGAAAAGTAGCTAAAGCAAACTGAAGGAATGACAAGATAAAAGAGCTGAACAGAAGATTTCAAAGAGCAGCTCGAGCAGACAAAGTCAATTACTAAATTGAAATGTGCAAAGACCTGGAGTTAGAAAACAAAAGGGAAGAACATACTCAGCATTTGTCAAGCTGATACAACTGAGGAAAAAGTTAAGCCTCAAGTTGCAATATTGAAAGATTCTATGGGCAAAATATTGAATGATGCAGGAAGCATAAAAAGAAGATGGGAGGAATACACAAAGTCACTGTACCAAGAACTGGTCAATCTTCATCTATTTCAGGAGGTGGCATATGTTCAAGAACCAATGGTATTGACGAAAGAAGTCGAAGCTGCAATGAAGGAATTGTGAAGAACAAGGCTCCAGGAATTGACCGCATACCTATTGAAATGTTTCAGTAAATGGATGCCCCAGTGAGGCACTCACTCAGCTATGCCAAGAGATTTGGAAGACAACTACCTGGCCAACTGGCTGGAAGACATCCGTATTTGTACCCGTTCCAAAGAAAGGTGATCCCACAGAGTGTGGAAATTATCAAACAATATCATTAATATCACACACAAATAAAAT
>NW_006922138.1:1042965-1044125 GCF_000298275.1 Orycteropus afer afer
TCTCACATACTTTGGTCATGTTGTCAGAAGGGACCATTCACTGGAGAAGGATGTCATGCTTGGTAAGGTGGAGGGTCAATGAAACAGGGGAAGGCCCTCGATGAGTGGGATTGACACAGTGGCAACGACAATAGACTCAAGTATAGCAGGGATGCCGAGCTGATGCAGGACGAAGGGGGTGTTTCTTTCTGCTATACTTTCTTTCTGATCACTATGAGTCAGAGATGACTCAACAGCACCTAACAACAACAACAACAATTTTCCTTTTTGATGTCATTGCCTTGTTTTCATATCAAAGTTATACTTATTTCATGAAATGAATTTGGGATGATTCCATCTTTTTCTGTGTTCTGGAATAGTTTGTGTAGGATTGGTGTCAGTTCTTTGAATGTTTGGTAGAATTCTCCAGTGAAACTATCTGGGCCAGGGCTTTTGTGTGTGTGTGTTGGTAATTTTTTTATGACCTGTTCATTTTCTTCTTTTATTATGGGTCTGTTCAACTTTTCCACCTCAGTTTGTGTAACTTTAGGTGAGTAGTAGGTTTCCAGAAATCTATTTCTTCTAGATTTTCAAATGTGTTGGACTATAGTTCTTCATAGTACCCTGATATTATCCTTCCTATTTCAGTTGGTTGTATGTGATGTCACCTATTTCATTTCTTGTTTGTGTTATTTGTATCTCTCCCTCTTTTTCTTTGTTAAATTTTCCAGTGATTAATTTTATTAATCTTCAAAGAACCAACTTCGAGTCTTGTTGATTTTTCTACTGTCTTTCTATTTTCTGTTTCACAGATTTCTGCTTGAAGCTTTGTTATTGCTTTACTTCTGGTGACTGTAGGCTTTTTTGCTGCTCTTTTTCTAATTGTTGGAGATGTTGGGTTAAGGTGTTGATTAAGGCTCTTTCTTCTTTTTTGATGTGTGCATTTATTGGTATAAATTGGTGTCTGATCACTGCTTTTGCTGTGTCCCAAAGATTTTGGTATGTTGTGTTTTCATTCTCATTTGATTCAAGGAATTTTTTAATTCCATTTTTTTTTTATTTCTTCTATTCCGCATTCATTTTTAAAGAGGATGTTGTTCAGTTTCCATGTGTTTGCCCTTTTTCCATTAATCTTCCTATTGTTGATTTCTAATTTGATAGTATTGTGATCTGAGAAGATG
>NW_006922138.1:1044582-1046803 GCF_000298275.1 Orycteropus afer afer
TCTAAGATGTGTCTCTTCTAGACCGCATATTGATGGGTTATGTTTTCTTATCCACTCTGAAACTCTTTATCTTTTGAGTGGTGCATTTAATCCATTTACATTCAGTGTAGTTATTGGCAAGTATGAATTTTTTGCCCTCATTTTGTTTTGTGTGCATGTGTGTGTGGTTTTTTTTTTTGTGTGTGTGTGGTATTGCTGGTTTGTTTGTTCCATATTATTTTCTGTGCTGAGCTCATTTTGTTTATGAATCATGTTATCATTTTCTTCACTGTTGTTGTTTTAGTATTTGCTAAATATTTGTGTTTGTCCTGTGTTTTATTGTGATGTGAAGGTTTATCATTTTTCTTTGAGGTTACCTTGTGATTTATAATTTTCTCCCTGAGTTTAGAACAGACCATTCTATCTTGCAATTGTCTTGACTTCCTCACCATTTACAAGTTCTGTAACTACACTATTTTTTCTCTCTTTGTGTTTTGTAATTGTCCTCATTTTCTAATTGAGATCTCTAGTTCCCTGTTTACAATCTTGTAAGTTTATTTTACTTTGGATACTTCCATAACTGGGTTGGTTGTGTCATCATGTGTGTTAATGGTCAGTTGTTGTTTGCTGATATTGGTTCTCTTTCCAAAGGACTCCCTTTAAAATCTTTTGTAAGTTTGGTCTGGTTTTAACAATATCCCTTAATTTCTGTTTATCTGGAAATCTCCTCATTTCACCATCATATTTGAGGGACAATTTTGCTGGGTATATAATTCTTGGTTGGAAATTTTTCTCTTTTAGGGTTTTATATATACCATCTCACTGCCTTCTCGCCTGCATGGTTTTTGCTGCAAAATCAGAGCTTTATCTTATTGGTTGCTTTTTGTAGGTAACTTTTCATTTTTCCCATGCTGCTTTCAGGATTCTTTCTTTTTCTTTGGTTTTGGTGAGTTTGATTATGACATGTCTTGATGATTTTCTTTTGGGGTTTATCTTATTTGAGTTTTGGGATATATTCTCATCTTTTATCATATCAGGGAAATTCTCTTCCAACAAATATTTGACAATTTTTTTCCATGGTTTTATTTGTCTCTTCCTGTTCTGAAATTCTGGTTACACATAAGATATTCCTTTTGATGGTATCCCACATGAATCTTAGGCTCTCTTCATTTTGTTTTGATCTTTTTTCTGATTTATCCTTTTCCAAAGAAGTATTGAGGTAATTGTCTTCAATCTCACTGTTATCCATTTATTTGATTCTACTCCTTTGCCCTTTCAATGTGTTATTCATTTCTGAAATTTAGTATTAATCTTCTAGATTTCTATCTATAGATTTTGTATCAAATTTTTCAATTATTTTGTCATTTGGTTCTTGTATTGTCTCCCAATATTGTTCTGGGGTTTTGTCTGTGTTTTTCTTAATTTTGTCAGTATTTTCCTTGATCTTTCAATCTATTTAAGGTACCTAAATATAATTCTTTTGAATTCTTTATCAAGGAGTTCCAATGCTGCTTCTTCCTCAGGGATGTGTTCTGGGTCTGTATCCTGGTCCATTGTTTCTCCAGCTTTATCTGCTTCTTTGTGTGGACTATGATGATCTGTTGTCTCTGAGACATTGTAACATTTTGGTATTTATATTTAATTGGTGATTGTATGTTGAAGTGATTTTTATTCTCTTTGTTTTGTGTGGATGCATTTGAGTAAGCAGGGTACTGTGCTTCTCCATTCACTAGTTGGCAACACTTATGCACTCACCATCTGTCTCCAGGTTGGTGTGATAGAGAATGAGAGTGGTTGCGCAGATCCCTGTTAGCTGTTTGTGAAGAGCAGTTAAGGGTGAGTCAGGCTCGTATTGACTATTATGTATCATTGTCCAGTTGGCGCAGAAGCAAGTGGCCACCTCTCAGTAGATGGGGCTCCAGGAAGTGTGGGTATGGTTGGGTCATATGGGCACAGTTGTAGTCTCCCACTCAGTTAGACAAAAACTACAACTGAAAAACCACAAAAAAAGTAAAAGCAAGAGAAAAAAAAACACACACACACACACACACACTGTATAAACACCCAGGCAAAATCACCAAAAAGAGGAAATGGGGGAAAAAAGAGGAAAAGGAATAAATAAGAGGAAATATTTGAAGAAATACTTTAAAAACACAAAAGAAATATGAATAGAAAAAGAAAAAACAAACTCCACAATATTTGGAGAGGGGAGGCATAAGAGAAATGAGATAGAGGAAGGGAA
>NW_006922138.1:1047368-1053005 GCF_000298275.1 Orycteropus afer afer
TTGACAGTCCACAGGTCCATTTGTCTCCTTATTCACTGTTTTCATGCAGGTTCTTCTACTAGTTAGAGTTTCATCCACCTCTGTATCCTTCCTTTCAAAGCTCAGGGTGCCAGGATTATCTTCTGTGTCTGTATCAATTGGTTTCTCTTTTCTTTGTTGAAGAAGGTGTAGTGTGTCCGCCTATTCTGCCATTTTACAGGAACCCTGAATTGTATTCTGTATTGAGACAGATGACAGGGATTGTGTAGAGTATGAGCAAGAAACACAACTGGAGTCTGTGGAAGGATAATGTAGGGCATCTGTTTAAGTCACATGAAGCCACTGAATGTTAGTGGGCTGGGTAATGTATGGACTAAATTCATGACTACACAACATGAAGAACTTGATTAATATCACTGAATTATGCAAGTAAAAGTGATGAAATGGTCAGTGTTTTGTATTTATTTTCATTGGCCATTCCAACATATTTTTACATGCACAACTCAGTGACTATATCTATATGTATATATGAGCAGCAGCCAGGTATCCAAGTAAGGGAGGGATCCAGACCCAAACCTCACCAGCCAGGAAAGTGGGGGAAAGACAAACCAGAGGGCATGAGAGAGCAGAGCAGCAGCCAGGGATCCGGGTAATGGCAGGGCAGAGAGTTCTCAAATATCTAAAGGAGACAAACTTGTCTGTCAGTTTGTTGTACTATTGTGGCTTGCATGTTGCTGTGAGGCTCAAGGCTGTGCCACCAGTGTTCTTGAAGTACAATGCTGTCAGTGATAGCATAATATCCATACTTCTCCAAGGAACACCACTTAATACAGCTATTATTCAAATTTATGCACCAACCACCAAAGTCAAAGATGAGGAAATTGAAGTTTTTATCAACTTCTGCAGTCTGAAATTGACGAAATATGCAATTAAGATGTGTTAATTTTCACTGGTGACTGGAATACAAAAGTTGGGAACAAAGAAGAATCACTGGTAGTTGGAAAATTTGGTCTTGGTGACAGAAATATTGCTGGAGATCTCATGATAGAATTTTGCAAGACCAATGACTTATTCATTGCAAATACCTTTTTTCAACAACACAAAGAGCAGCTGTACATGTGAACTTCACCAGATGGAGTACACAGGAATCACATTGACTCCATCTGTGGCAAGAGCTGATGGAAAAGCTCAATATCTTCAGCCAAAACTAGGTCAGGATGTGATTGTGGAACAGACAGACCATCAATTGCTCATATGCAAGTTCAATTTGAAGTTGAAGAAAATTAAAACAAGTCCACAAGAGCCAAAATATGACCTTTAATATATCCCTCCTGAATTTGGAGACCATGTAAAGAATAGATTTGATGCATTGAACACCAATGACCAAAGACCAGAAGAATTGTGGAATGACATCAAGAACATCGTCCATGAGGAAAGCAAAAAGTCATTAAAAAAGATGAGAAAAGAAGAAAAGACCAAAATGGATGTCAGAAAAGATTCTGAAACTTGCCCTTGATTGGAGAGTAGCTAAAGCAAATGGAAGAAATGACAAGATAAAAGAGCTGAACAGTAGATTTCAAAAAGTAGCTTGAGCAGACAAAGCCAATTACTATAAAGAAATGTACAAAGACCTGGATTTAAAAAACCAAAAGGGAAGAACATGCTCTGCATTTCTCAAGCTGAAAGAACTGAGGAAAATATTTAAGCCTTGAGTTGCAATATTAAAAGATTCTATGGGCAAAATATTGAATAATGCACGAAGCATCAAAAAAAGATAGAATCACTGTACCAAAAACAACTGGTTGATATTCATCCATTTCAGGAGGTGGCACATGATCAAGAACCAATGGTATTGAAGGAAGAAGCAGAAGCTGCACTGAAGGAATCGGTGAAGAACAGGGCTCCAGGAATTGACAGAACACCCACCGAGATGTTTCAACAAAGGGATGCCCTACTGAAGGCACTCACTCAGTTATGTCAAGAGATTTGGAAGACAACAACCTGGCCAACTGCCTGGAAGAGATCCATATCTGGGCCCATTCCAAAGAGAAGTGATACCACAGAATGTGGAAATTATCAAACAATATCATTAATATCACACACAAGTAAAATCTTACTGAAGATAATTCAAAAACGGTTGCAGCAGTATATTGTATATTGACAGAGAATTTCCAGAGGTACAAGCTGGATTCAGAAGAGGATGTAGAACAAGGGATATCATAGCTGTTGTCAGATGGATCTTGGCTCAAGGCAAAGAATACCAGAAAGATGTTTACTTGTGTTTTATTGACTATGCAAAGGCATTTGATTGTGTGGATCCTAACAAACTATGTATAACAGTAAGAAGAATGGGAATTCCAGAAAACTTAATTGTACTCATAAAGAACTTGTACATAGAACAGGAGGCTGTCATTAGAAAGGAACAAGGGGACACTGCATGGTTTAAAATCAAGAAGGGAGTGTGTCAGGGTTGTATCCTTTCCCCATACTTATTCAATCTACATGCTGAGCAAATAATCCAAGAAGCTGGACTATATGAAGAAGAACATGACATCAGGATGGAGGAAGGCTCATTAACAACCTGTGATATGTTGAGAACTCAACTTTTCCTGATAAAAGTAAGATGGAAGGATAAAAGGATAAAAATGATGATGACTTGAAGCACTTACTGATGAAGACTGAAGACTACAGTCTGCAGTATGGGTTATATCCCAAGATAAAGAAAACAAAAATTCTCACAACTGGACCTGTGAGCAGCATCATGATGAATGGAGAAAAGAGTGATGTTTTTAAAGACTTTATATTGCTTGGTTCTACAATTGACGCCAGTAGAGGCAGCAGTCAGGACATCAGACAATGTATAGCAATGGGCAAATCGGCTGCAAAGAACCTCTTTAAAGTGCTGAGGAGCAAAGATATCTCCTTGAGAACTAAGGTGAGCCTGACATAACCCATAATATTTTCAATGGCCTCATATGCACGTGAGAGCTGGACGATGGATAAAGAAGAGAAGAAAAATTGATGCTTTTGAGTTGTGGTGCTGGCGGAGAATGCTGAAAGCACCATGGACTGCTAAAAGAACTAACAAATCTGTCCTGGAGGAAGTGCAATGAGAATGCTCCTTGGAAGCGAGAATGGCCAGACTTAGTCTCACCTGCTTTGGTCATGTTGTCAGAGGGGACCATTCCCTGGAGAAGGATGTCATGCTTGGTAAGATGGAGGGTCAACAGAAGAGGGGAAGGCTCTCAGTGAGATGGATTGACACAGTGGCTGTGACGATGGACTCAAGTGTAGCACGAATCACGGAGCTGGCGTGGCTCTGGGTGGTGGTTTGTTCTGCTGTGCATGGGGTTGCTGTGAGTCAGAGATAACTCTATGGCACCTAAAATCTACAACAATGTATATGTATATTTTTTGTTAGTTGTTATCCAATTGGTTCTGACTCGTGGAGACCTTGTGATAATGGACAAAATATTGCCGCATCCTGTGCTGTCTTCATGTCTATATTTACCACAGTAACGGATTGAGAGAGGACCAGTGCGGAAGTGGAGGGCAGCCAGGATGCTCGTCCATCTAATTTGGGTGAATTTCTGAGAGTGGGAAACAGAGGCAACTTGGCATATTGAAGACATGTTTTGGAGACTTCTGGCAGGACTTAATAACACACATGGAAGGGTGGGGGGTAGTTGTTGAATATCTGATCCAAGGAGCTGGGGGTAAGATTTTACTGAGGAGGGAAGACTGGAAAAGGATAATTTGGGGCAGGAAAAGAGAATAGCAGCAATAATGGGACTAACCAGCATGACCAGTTAATGGTGTATCTGGTTGATGCAAATGGTTAATCTGATGGACTGCTAACCCAAAAGTTAGAGGTTCAAGTCCACCCAGAAATGCCTTGAAAAAATGGCCTGGTAATCTACTTGCCAAAAAAAAAAAATCATCCATTGAAACATTGTGGACATTGCTTTCTGCTCTGCACATGAGGTCACCAGGAATTAGAGTCAACTCCACGTGAACTAGTACCAGGTAACACTAGCCTGTCAGGACAGTCCTAAGTACTTGCCATATGTCATCTTCCCACAGCCCCATGGCCATCTCCACTCACAAAAGAGACAACTAAAGCATAAAGACAATCCACAACACCCCTAAGAACACAGAGCCGAGGAGAGAGAGGCAGAGCCAGGGTTGAGCCCAGGATTGAGGTCTCTGTGAGAAAATGGCCAGTTTGAGACGCACCCGGCACACAGAGTGGAGATGCCAGCTCCACTCTGACGAGAGGAACCTGGAGCTCAGGAGCAGGTCCTCTTGGGGAGAGGTGATGGGAAGCCCTGGCTAATAGGAGGTATTAGGTAAGAAGTGAGTGAAAGCTAGGAAGCCCTGGCTGAGAGAAAGGCAGGTACTTTGAATCTCCCAGCCATTCTGCCGCAGAAAGATGAGGCCGTCTGTGTCTGTAAAGGTCATGGCTTTGTAAATCTGTGGGGCAGTGCTACCCTGTCATTTAGGGTCACTGAGTTGGAATTGACTAGAAGGCAACCAGTTTGGATTTTTTTTTTTTTTTTTTTTTGGTTCTAGGTGAAAGCTGAGTGTGTGTAGGAGGGTTTCGTAGAGTGTTGGTTCAATAAGAAAAGGAAACAGGGGTCTCATGCATCTCCAGATTCAAGGGAAGGTGACTTCAGAACAGATCAGAAGGAACTGCTCCCCTGATGATGAGCAGGATTGAAGATGCAAGATTATGAGCTGGAGTTATGGGCACAGTGCACAGAGCGGTGGGGGTTCCTGCTCTGGGGGCAGGAGCAGCAGGAGGGTGACGGGGCCAAGTCAAGTACCCCCAGAGCAGCAGGAGCTATGGGACTGGGGGCTCAAGAGGCAGGAGACCCTGCTCCATGGGTGGGGGCAGCAGCAAGGTGGACTGGCCCATGTTGAGCAGCAGGGTGGACTGGTCCGTGTTGGGCGTCCCCAGGACAGCAGGAGGATGCAGAAGAACTGCGATGCAGATACTCTGAAGAGACTCTTCAGTAAAACAATCACCCCCAAAATGGCCCCAGAGACAAGGCCAGCAGCTTTGATTGTGAGTAAAGGTGTGAGGGCAGGTGACATACATGTTACAAGAAAGCTGTCTCATCATTTCTGAGGGTGGACCACGTGCAGGTCTCAGTCTCTCATTTTAATCACAAACCTGCTATTTTCACAGATGGAAGCAGGATTTCAGAATGTGACAGCTCATTGTCTCACTTTATTAGTAGTTCACTTCACTCAAATAATGATTTCACACAGCACACTGCGCTGAGCAAAGATTTGTTTTCAGGCTGATTGCCTAGAAGTGCCTGAGTGCGAGTCAGATAAAAACAAAGAATAAAAAAAAGTTTGGTCCATTTCATGAGGCCTTCTCTTATTCGGTCCCCTGTGGAAACGCAATAAATCTCTATCAACCGCCTCCACTGAGATGTGCACATTCATGTGTACATACACACATACATGCACACATACACACATTGACACATACAGATGCACACACACATTGAAATGCACATGTGCACAGATATATAATATGCACACATATACTCCTGAACATTGAGGTGTTTTAACATACAGATGCCCCACTGGAGGCACTCAGTTATGCCAAGAGATTTGGAAGACAGCTACCTGGCCAACTGACTG
>NW_006922138.1:1053689-1054253 GCF_000298275.1 Orycteropus afer afer
CAATAAATGGAGAAAAGATTGAAATTGTCAAAGACTTCACGTTGCTCATGTCTACAATCAATGTCAATGGAAGCAGCAGTCAGGACATCAGACGATGTATACCACTGGGCAAATCGGCTGCAAGGGACTTCTTGTAAGTGCTGAAGATCAAAGATGTCTCCTTGAGGACTAAGGGGGCCTGACACAAGCCATGGTATTTTCTTTTTCTTTTTTTTTTTTTTTTTTACTAGGAACTGGGTGAAGATTTACAGAGCAAATTCACTTTCCATACAGCAGTTCACATATACTGTCTTTCATGTCATTGACCACAGTTTACCACAATGCAACAGCTCCCCTCCCACTTCCTCCCCATAGTTACCTCTTCCCAGTGTCCATCCCTTCATACATTCTGGCCTCCTGAGCTGTCTCTCTGTGCATAATCAGCCCTTCTTTCTCCCATGATTGCTCTCTCCAAGGCATGTATTTACTTGAGGTAAATGTTTAACTCACATACCTGTATTTTGTTTGGCTAGAAACCACAGATGTGGGTTCAATTCCAGACCTGAAGGGCAGCTAGGGGCCATA
>NW_006922138.1:1065436-1070720 GCF_000298275.1 Orycteropus afer afer
GTGCAGTTCCTGGCTACCAGGGTGATTTTTAGGTTAATTCTTAGGTCCTCCCACCACTCGGGAATCTCCAAGCTGTCTGTGTAGTCAGGATCACTCAGGTCACTGCCAGACCACAGCTCCATATGTCTCCTTTTTTGGTATTTTCACTCAAATTCTTCTGCTAGTTGGGGTTTAGTCCACTTCTATATCCTTCGCTTCAAGGCTCAGGGGTCCAAGATTATCTTCTGTGTTTGTGTTAATTGGTTTCCATTTTCTTTGTTGTAGAGGGTCTGTGCAGTCTTTCTGCTTAGTCTGCCATCTTGCCAGAACCTCCAAGTCATGGTATTTTCAATCACCTCATATACATGTGAGAGCTGGACAATGAATAAGGAGGACCAAAGAAGAGTTGATGCTTTTGAGGTGTGGTGTTAACAGAGAATGCAGAAAGCACCATGGACTGCTAAAAGAACTAACAAATCTTTCCTGGAGGAAGTGCAGCCAGAATGCTCCTTGGAAGTGAGAATGGCCAGACTTTGTCTTACCTACTTTGGTCATGTTGTCAGAAGGGACCATTTCCTGGAGAACGATGTCATGGTAGGTAAGGTGGAGGGTCGACAAAAGAGGGGAAGGCCCTCAACAAGGTGGATTGACACAATGGTGACAGTGATGGGCTCAAATGTTACAAGAATCATGAAGCTGGCTCAGGAGCAGGTGGTGTTTTGTTCTGCTGTGCATAGGGTTGCTCTGAGTTGGAGACAACTTGATGGTACCTAACAACAACAAATCAAGAACTCCTAAATGCACAAATCACATGCACACATATAAAGTACACCCATGCACACATTGACACATACATTTGCCCACATATAGATTGTGGTGATTAAGGCTGTGTGTCAACTTGGCCAGACCTAGTTGAGTGGCTGGGCAGCTGGCAGTAGTTATTCCCCATTGTGAGACTGGCAATCAACTTCATGGAAGATCTACCACAAGCAGCTGAGTAGTTGCTTTGGGTATGTGGTTTACTTTCCATATATAAGAAGCAGCTTTGGGAATGGTCTCTAGCTTATGACACTCTTGAACCCTGCATGTAGCCATGTCATTCAGCAGCCTGCCATGCTCTGCCAACCTTGGGACTTATAACAGACTTAAATTAATGGCCTGCCATATAGTTTGGTAACAGCAGGACTGTGCCTTTTTACTTGTCAACCTTGGGCTTGTCAGCTTCAGCAGCCAGCAGCTGTCTGAGTGAAGAAACGCCTCTAGCTTCAGTGGGCCAGGAGCAGAAGGCAGATCTGGACCCCAAGGCTGAGGGGCATTCACCTAGCCCCTAGAACCTGGCACTTTGAACTTGAACTTAACACCTCCAAATTGGAAGAGAATAAACTCCTGGTTGTTAAGGCCATCCCACTTATGGTATATTCCTGTCAGAGCAGCAGTAGGTAACCAGAGCACTCTGAATTGTGGTTTTGCAGAATACTGAAAATAACAGCATAAGGAACTCTGGTGGCATAGTGGAGAAGGCATTTGGCTGCCAACCAGAAGTCAGCAGTTCAAAGCCACCAACTGGTCTATACAAGGAAGATGAAGTGATCTACTTCCATAAAGATTTACAGCCTCGGAAACCCAGTAGGGTCACTAAGCGTCTGAATGGATTTCATAGCAGTGAATTTGGTTTTTTTGAGCCAGAAGAAAGAACAATGTATCCTGAAAGACATACAGCGGGAATGCTCCTTAGAAGTGAGAATGGCCAGACTTCATCTCACCTACTTTGGTCATGTGGTCAGAAGAGCCATTCCCTGGAGAAGGATGTCATGCTTTGTAAAGTAAGAGGGTCAGCGGAAAAGGGGGAGACTCTCAACAAGTCAGAGTGGCTGCAATGAAGGGGGCAAGCACAGCAAGGGTGCGAGGCTGACCCAGGACTGGGCCGCGTTTTGCTGTGCTGTATGTGGGGTCTCTAGGAGTTGGAGTCAACTCCAGGGCGCCTAACAACAGTCTCTCGAACTGTGAGAAAATAAATTTCTGACCTTTAAAGCCACCCACTTGTGGTATTTCTGTTATGGTAGCTCTAGACAACTGAGACATAAGAACATGTTTTATAAAGATCCAGTAACAAAATCTATAGTTATTCACCTCCCAAGTCACTGAAAGTAATTGGAAACTTGGCCAACACTAGAAGGCAATGGATTTTAACAAAACATCAAATGAACAAACAAGGTGCTCTGGTAAGAGATACGATAGTCGACAGAGTGACGTGTTTGCAAAACTGCAAAGAGATCTTTTGCAGCAGGTTTGATTTCTAGATTGTTTCTTCCATGGATGTGGATTTTGGGTCCAACTAAAGTGAAATATGTGACAACTTCAGTTTCTTCTCCATTTATCAGGATGTTATTTAGCTGTTCAATTGTGGGAATTTTGAGATTAGTTGTCACGTAAGGTCAAATGTCCCCAAGAACCAATCTCGTGGATCAGTGTTATGGAGAAATTGTTATTAAAGAAGATTGTATAGAACACAGGTCCTTTTTGAAATGAGCCCTTATAACTCAGTGGGATTGGAAGACTCTGCATAAAGCCTTGACCCTGTTTCTAATAAGTATCCACTTGGATATAACAATGATTTAATTCAGCAAAAGTAAAATGCCACTGTTGACATCATTTTTGCAAAACTCCCATTGTCATATCCTTATTCCCACAAAACAAGGAGAAACATCAATTACTAGTAAACTGAATTATGGTTGAATGGAGGAGAAGGGATTATCCGAAATATTGGGAATTCAAAAAAATATCTAAAGCAACTTAAGGTCTCTAATTTGTAGACTTTCACTGGGGCTTTTGCACATATACCCCTGAGTTCTGAAAAATAACAGATCAGCCTGTTGATTACATGTCCAGGTGTTTGAGCTTTATGAAGGAGCCATGGTCTCTTAGATGCTGTAGTAGTCAATGTGTGTCAACTTGACTGGGCCATGATTCTCAGTGGTTTATCAGTTATGATGTAATCATTCTCCATGATGAGATCTGCTCTGAGCAGCCAATCAGTTGAAAGGGAATTTCTTCAGAGGTGTGGCATGTCTTCAATATGTATGGATGTCTTAGCAAAGTTCTCTGGGTTTCTGCTGGATCTGGATCCTGCATTTGGCTCGTCATCATCTCTGGTCCCTGGACTTGAACCAGTGGACTGCCATGTTGCCTGTCAATCTTGGATTCCTCAGCCTCCGAAGACAGCAGCCTGTTATATGTCCTGCCAATCAGGACCTGCAGCTGTGTGAGTCAGGAAAAGCCTCCAGCTTGACATTTTATCCACAGAATTGGGACTTGCCAGCCCCTACAACTGAGTTAACCTTTTTTTCCCCCCAGATAAAATATCTCTCTTTCTCTCTCTCTCGTTTTGCTTTCCTAGAGAACCCAGCCTAAGACAGATGCCACACACTGGGAATGGACCTTTGGGATGAATGATCAGAGCACAGGCCAAGGGTAGAGGGGGCACTGGGGCGAACCCTGGTGGGATGTCTCTCTGATCTTACACTGCAGCACCGTATGACATACTGACATTCTTGTGCTCCCTGATCTCACCCTGCAGGCCTGTTGAGGTCACCAATCCTACTCCCTCTTCCTGGATGGGGAAGTGAAGCCCATTTTGCAGTTGCATTTGCAGTTAGGCAGGAGCTCTGGGTTTTCCTAAGGGTTAGCACTCAGCTACTAGCTAAAAGATTGGTGGTTTGAACCCATCCAAAACTGCCATGGAAGAAAAGCCTGTTGGTAAGATTACAGACATTGAAAACTCTTTGAAGAAGTTCCATTCTGTGACACATGGGGTCACCATGAGACAGAGATTTCTCAATGAGAATAGGTAATTTTTATTGTTATTATTATTTTAAATGTGTGCTTGGTTCTGGCCAACAAAATCTAGGTGGAAGTCAGGGAAGTCAGCTCTAGGTCTGACCATCAGCCCCATTCCTTCAGGAACTCTTCCCTCCCACTATCTGCATGGCTCATTGTTGTTGTGAGGTTCCCTGGAGTCAGTCCCAACTAATAGTGACCCCGTGTGCAACAGAAGGAAACCCTGCCCAGCCGTGGGCCATCCTCCCACTCCCTGCCGCACTTGAACCCATGATTGTAGCTCCTGTGGCAATCCAGCTTGTTGAGGGTCTTCCTCATTTTCTCTGACCCTCTACTTCACCAAGTGGAAAGTCCTTCCTTATGGTGAGCAGTGATAACATTCAAGATGACAATGAGTGGGAGAGGTGTGATTGCTGAACCATAGTTAGAGGAAGCTGCCTGATCTTCTCCCTCAGAGGAGAAGCAAAGCTGTGCGACATGACGGAGATTTCTGATGGTGTCCCCACAACACTTCCTGTCCATTTTGACCAAAGCAACTGCATGTTGATGCTGCAAACCTTACACTGAGGCATCACACTGGGTACTGAATGCATCGTGGTGTTGCACTGTTGTGGTTCCTGATGGTATTCGGTCTTGGTCTTACACTGTGTCATCATACTGCAATGACACATTGTGGCGTATGCCATGTGCACAAAGCATTGATTGCATTGTGGTTTCACAGTGCGGGCTTTAGTATCTCCATGTTCTTCCCTGGCATGCGTTTCTAAAAAAAAAAAAAAAAAACTTGAAGAAATTCCTTAGACTAACTTCTACCTCCAAAATTGTTGCAAGAAAGAAATGTCTAATACTGATTGTGGGCTCAACCATAATTTTTACTCATCCATCCCTCCATTCAATCAAGTAAAATATTGACCTGTAATCATATAAGTGTCAAGTAAATAGAATAAGGGTATTTCTTGTCATGACAGAGTCCATGTACCTAGTGAGGATGGTATATAAAATGTTAGTTAAAGGAATGAAAGGGTAGCAATAACATAGGTAACTAAGGGGAGTACAGCCAGCAGGGTTTCTGGGGGAACATGTCTCTTACACTAAGAGTCTTAGGAAATGGGGAAGAGTTGACCAGGCACCTGAGAGAGTGTCAGAGAAAAGGACCATACACAGACCACTGAAATGGCAGGAGCATGGGGCACGGGAGAGACCAAAGCTGTTTGATGTAGGTAAGGTTGCTGAAGGGACAAGGGTCTGACTGGGTACGTAACTCAGGGACAGATCAACAGAGTGGGTTAGGAGCCTGTTTATCTTCAAAAAGACAAACAATCCAATTAAAAAATGGGCAGAAGACATGAATAGACACTTCACCAAGGGGGATATTCAAGTGGCCAACAAACATATGAAGAAATGCTCATGATCATTAGCTATTACAGAGATGCAAATCAAAACAACAATGAGATACCATCTTGCTCCA
>NW_006922138.1:1072815-1073784 GCF_000298275.1 Orycteropus afer afer
TGGTAAGGAGGACAAGCCCAGAGTTGAAGAAACAGGTGGGAAGTTGAGTGATAGAGTTAGAGGCTGGAGAGCATGGGTAAGTCTGGAAGTGCCAATGGTGATGACATCACAGGACGTGCAGCTGAGGGATGTAGCTCTTGGGTGTCTTTGATATGGAAAATTCAGCATTTTCTGATTCTAAAAGGAATATTAGCTTGTTGCACAGAACTTACAAAATAATAAAGATATGAAAGAGAATGTGGAAATTATTGCCAGGATCAGGATCTGTATGCTGTTGTTGAGTTGACTTCGACTCATGGACACATTGTTGTTGTTATGTGCTGTCAAGTGGGACCCAACTCATAGAGACCACTCCTTGGGTTTCCGAGGCGATATCACTATGGAAGTAGAATGCCCAACCTTCCTTCTGAGGAGTGCCTGGTAGGTTTGAGGTTAGCACTCCAGTGCCTTAGGCACTATGCTACCAAAGCTCCCCATGGAGACTTTATGGACAAAAGAAAGAAACGTTGAGTGATCCTCTGCCATCCTCACAGTCACCAGCATGTTTCAGTTCATCATGGAGGCTATCATGTCAATTCATCTCAACAAAGGTCGCTTTTGCTCTCACTGGTCCTCTGCTTCACCAAACATGATGTCCTCCTTTAGTGATTAATGCTTCCTGATGGCATGTCCAAAGAAAGCCAATCAGACAACATTCTATTGTTTTCACTGGCTAACTTTCAGAAGTAGATCACCAGGTCTTTGTTCCTGCTATTATTGTTGTTGCTAGGTGCCGTGGAGTCGTCTCCAACTTATGGCCATCTTATGCACAGCAAAGTGAAACACTGCCCAGTCCTGTGTCAGCATCATGATCCTGGCTATGCCAGAGCCCATCGCTGCAGCCACTGTGTCAATCCATCTCGTTGAGGGCCTTCCCCTTTTTCGTCCACCCTCCACCTTGTTGTTGTTGTTGTTAAGTGCCGTCGAGTC
>NW_006922138.1:1076479-1077787 GCF_000298275.1 Orycteropus afer afer
TTGAACCGCCAGCCTTCTGGTTAGCAGTCCAGTGCCTTAGGCACTATGCTACCAGAGCTCCCCCACTGTACAACCAAGTAAAATGAAGTAATTGACAACTTCAATCTTTTCTCCATTTATCATGATGCTCCTCATTGGTCCAGTTATGAGGACTTTTGTTTTCTTTATATTGAGGTGTGATCCATACTGCAAACTGTAATCTTCAATCTTCATCAGTAAGTGCTTCAAGTCATCCTCACTTTCAGCAAGCAAAATTGCATCATCTGCATATCGCAGGTTGTTAATTAGTTTTCCTCCAATCCTGATTCCACCTTCTTCATATAATCCATCTTCTCAGATTATTTGCTCAGCATACAGATTGAATAAATATGGTGAAAGGATACAATTCTGATGCACTCCCTTCACAATTTTAAACCATGAAGTATCCCTTTCTTCCATTTGAATGGCAGCCTCCTGGTCTATGTACAGGTTCCTCATGAGTACAATTAAGTGTTCTGGAATTCCCATTGTCCTCAATGTTATCCATAATTTGTTATGATTCACACAATCACATGCTTTTGCATAGTCAATAAAACACAAGTAAACACCTGTCTGATATTCTTTCCTTTGAGCCAAGATCCCTCTGACATCAGGAATGATATCCCGCATTCCACATCCTCTTCTGAATCCAGCTTGCATTTCTGGAGGTTCTCTGTCAATATACTGCTGCAAATGTTTTTGAATTATCTTCAGTGAGATTTTACTTGTGTGCAATATTAATGATACTGTTCAATAATTTCCACATTATGTGGGATCACCTTCTTTGGAATGGGTACAAATACGGATCTCTTCCAGTCAGTTGGCTAGGTAGCTGTCTTCCAAATCTCTTGGCATAGCTGAGTGAGTGTCTTCAGTGTGGCATCCACTTATTGAAACATCTCTGTGAGTATTGTGTCAATTCCTGGAGTCTTTTTCATCACTTCCTTCAGTGCAGCCTCAACTTCTTCCTTCAGTACCATTGGTTCTCAATCATATGCAACCTCTTAAAATGGATGATCCTCTACCAATTCTTTTTGGTACAGTGACTCTGTGTATTCCTTCCATTTTCTTTTGATGCTTCCTGCATCATTCAACATATTGCCCATGGAATCTTTTAATATTCAATTCGAGGCTTAATTTTTTTCCTCAGTTCTTTCAGCTTGAGAAATGCTGAGCATGTTCTTCCCTTTTGGTTTTCCAATTCCAGGTCTTTGCATATTTAATTACAATAATTGACTTTGTCTTCTCAAGCTACTCTTTGAAGTTGTCTGTTCAGCTCTTTTATCTTGT
>NW_006922138.1:1078457-1102806 GCF_000298275.1 Orycteropus afer afer
GTTCAGTCAATTTCAGACTGCAGAAGTTGGTAAAAATCTTCAATTTCCTCATCTTTGGCTTTGGTGGCTGATGCATAAATTTGAATAATAGTTGTATTAACAGATCTTCCTTGTAAGTGTATGAATATTATCTTGTCACTGACAGCATTGTACTTCAGGATAAATCTTGAAACATTCTTTGTGATGATGAATGCCACATGACTACTTTTCAATTTGTCATTCCTAACGTAGTAGATCATATGATTGTCTGTTACAAAATGGTCAAAAACAGTCCATTTCAGCTCACTAATGCCTGGGATATTGATATTTATGTGTTCCATTTCATTTTTGACAACTTCTGAGTTTCCTAGATCCATACTTCATATATTCTATGTCCCGATTATTGATGGATGTTTGCAGCTTTTTCTACTCATCTTGAGTCATGCTCCATCAGCAAATGGAGGTCCCAAAAGCTTTGCTCTATCCATTAAGGTCTGCTCTACTCTGAGGAGGCAGCTCTTCCGCAGTCGTATTTTGAGTGCCTTCCAACCTGAAGGGCTCATCTTCCGGCACTATATCAGTGTTTCTGGGCTATTCATAAAGCTTTCTAGTAATATATCATACAGTGTTTCACTGCTATTTATGAGGTTTTCCCTGGCCAATCTTTGAGAAGTGGATGGCCTCTTCCTTCTTCTGAATCTGTCTTAGCAGCCTCCACAGTACGACAAACTGACAGACAAGTTGATCTCCCTTAGTTGTTCCAAACTGTTCCACTCACTTCCCAGCCCCTCTCAGGCTGCTCTGAGCCTTCCACGCTGCCTCACTTCCTTCCTGGCCTCCCATAGGTTGCCCCAAACCTGCCACACCATCTAGCTTCCTTTGTTCCTAGTCTTAGTCTGCAAGTTCTACTGAAACCCGTCCACCATGGGTGACTCTCCTGGTATTTGAAATACTGGTGGCATAGTTTACCACATCATAGCAATATGCAAGTCATCACAGTATGACAAACTGACAGATGAGTGGAGATATCATCACCATAGACACTATTGATCTTTGGGAGCATTTGCTTCTAACATACATCAGCACAGAGAGCACCCCTGGAGTGGCTTGCATTATCCTGGTTTATAATCATAAACTAGCAGCTACTATCTGTCAGGAACAGTGAGTTTTCTTAGCCCTGTCATTCATGAGCCTTTAGTAACTCCCCAGCAGTTGGTGGATAATATCCTGAGTTCTGTTAAGAGTACCCACCTTTTGATAAATAATCTCCAACAATAAGCCAGGTAGAATGATATTCTAGAAATTCTAGATATTCTAGATATTCATTGCAATACAAGATTCAGGATTCATGGCTGTAAACTCTACCAGCCTGAGCATTATCACTGACTGTTAATTATTCCTTTTATTATATTTAAGATGCAAGAAATTCTTGAAGTGACTTATTGTTCATAATTAGAAGCTATGATTAAAGCTGCTCTAACACTACCCTGGGGCTCTCTCTTCCACACAGAATTATTTCTGTAAAAGTGTCAGTGGGTGGTTTGGAAAGGATATGTTGGTCTCCTCTCTGGAAACCACTTCCCCATTTACAGAACTTCTCAGCTGTAATGGGAAGAGTCCCTAAAGACCCAGCTCTGTTAATTAAAGAAAACAAAACCATGTTACACCACAAGTGCTGGGTGTTCTCTCACAGGATATTCAAAGAAGGCAAGAAGAGGAAGAATCAGCAGTCAAATGCATTTTAAAACTCAATATTAAAATGATTTTTTTTCCATTTGCTTAGTGTAAACATCAGGACTTTCTGTAAATTTTTACTTATTGTGTATAAAAATGAGCTTGTGATATAATAAATGTCTATGTTGTAAAATAATAACCCTGGATTTTTACTTTTATTTCAAAAATGAGCACAAGTGACTGCTATGACCTTTAACTGACTCTCTACCCAAACAGAATAGTAAAATGGCATTTCCCAAAGTGCTAGGGATTGAGCTGTGTCCATCCCACAATGGGCGTTGAATTCCTGGCCTTTGTACCTGTGGATGTGATCCTGTTTGGAAATGGGGCTTTTCTTTTGTTATGTTAATGATCTCATACCATTGTAGGGTGGATCCTCAACCCGATCACCTCTGAGTTATGAAAAAACAATAACAGATGTACACACACACACACACACACACACACGGGGACAAGGGGATGCCACATGGGGTTCATCTGCAAGACCAGGAACCAAGGACCTCCCAAGGCTCCCGATAAGGGAGAAATTGACACAGCTGAGAACCTGATTTGCCTTTTCAGCCTCCAGACCTGTGAGAAAATAAATTGCTGTCTCTGTGTAGCATTTGTGTCACAGCAGCATGAGAAGACTGAGACACAAGGCAAGGCTCTATTGCTCTATCTCTAATGGGAAAGAAGGAATGGTTCCATGAAAGAAGGAAGAAGGAAATGAGAGAGTCCAGCAGGCTGGCCGAGCTAACCCAGCACTTCATACCAGTCCTGTGCACAATCTGATTTTTCAATTCCATGATACTGATAGTTTTCATTGTCAGTATTAAGAAAACCAAAGGCCAGTAGGAAGGGAGGCCAGACAGGGCTTTATCTACTATGCTTATTAGGTCTTTGGTTGCCTGCTGTTGTTGTTGTTGTTATGTGCCGTCGAGTCAAACCTGACTCATAGCGACCCCTCCTTGGGTTTCCGAGGCGGTATCACTACGGAAGTAGGATTGCCCAACCTTCCTTCCGAGGAGTGGCTGGTGGGTTTGAACCGCCAGCCGTCTGGTTAGCAGGCAAGTGTCTTAGCCACTATGCTACCAGAGCTCCCGTTGGTTGCCTAGGGCCCCTAAACAAGACTCAGATACACAAACTTACAATTACCATCTATTTGACCGCTAACCAGAAGGCTGGTGATTCAAACCCACCAGCTACTCCTCGGAAGGAAGGTTGGGCAATCTACTTCTGTAGTGATACCACTTTGGAAATCCAAGAAAGGGTCACTATGAGTCAGATCTGACTCGACGGCACTGAGTGAGAGTTTGAGGTGAATTGGTTATGTAGGGTAAAGGACTTGGTGACAGGAAAATTCTTTAATATCAGGGAAAGCATTGCAGACATTGTTGAACCTGACCATCAAACTGATGCACAATGTTCCTCAGACAGAGAGATAATTACAAAATGCAATTTTTCAAAAAACAACAGGTGTTCAGGAGACTTGCTGACATCACAAAAAGGCCATAAACATCAACCAAAAGGTTGATGGTTCAAACCCACCATTGGCTCCAAAAAATGAAAGATCTGGCAATCCCGCTCCCATTAAGAGTATAATTTAGGTTACGGATTCATAAAAAGCTAAAGGATAGCATGGATCTGGGTGAAAGAGAACATTAGCATATTAAAAGTCACTCCCCAGGGTGGAGAATTAACATTATAATAAGATACACTACTGACCACCATCTTTATATCTTTTACTGTGTATGCTTACCCTGTAATGGTATGAAAGCATATGTATAACATGACCCTGATGTAATCCCTCCCTAACAAAGGGAGCTTGGATAGCATCAACACAAACAGAATCTGAAGGAATTCTCTCTGTCTCAGTTCATGCATGATCTCCACAATGCCTTCTACTCTTCAGTCAGTGTGTCTTTATTGGCTTTAGTCAGCCCAGGCAACAGACTCAGAATTTTGCAGGTAACAAAGGGGCTAATTCAAGCCTCTGTTCATTCAAATAGCACTTATTGTATGCACAATGTTGGTAATGGTTTTGGTTCCCTAGTACCGCTCTAACAGAAATACCACAAATGGGATGACCTTAGCAAACAGGAGTTTATTCTCTCACAGTTTGGAGGCTTTAAGTGCAAGTTCGAAGTGCCAGACTCCAGGGACTGGGTGTAAGCCCCTCAACCTTGGGGTCCAGCTCTGCCTCCTGCTCCCGGCCCACTGAAGCTAGAGACATCTCTTCACTCAGGTAGCTACTGTCTGCTGAGGCAAACAAGCCCAAGGTCGACAAATAAAATGGCAGAGTCCTGATATTACCAAACCACATGGCAGGCAATTAATTCAAGTCCATTTAAGTCCCAAGGTCAGCAGAGCATGGCAGGCTGCTGAACAACGACACAGCTACACGCAGGGTCCAAGTGTGCCATAAGCTAGAGACTATCCCCAAGGCTTCTCCTTATCTACAGGAAGCAGACCACATCCCTAAGGCAGCTACTCAGCTGCTCACAGTAGATTCCACTGTGGAGTTGATTGCCAGTCTCATAATGGGGAATACTCCATCCAGGTCCCCAGCCACTCAACCAGGCCTAGCCAAATTGACACACAAACTTAACTACCACAGTGATGCAAAGTTATAAGACATGGCCCCCAACCACAAGTGAAGAGGGAGGGTCAACAAGACCAAAAAATGCAATAGCTCTGTCCCAGTTCCTGGGACAGATCAAGAGAGGCCCCCAGAGGCAAAATACAGAATGCTACCTAAAGGAGAAGATACTGCATCAAGGAGCTGAGATGATAAAGGTGAGTTTGGTCCACCAGCCAAGGTGGAGAGAGACACAGAAGTAAAGGAATAAATGTGTGTGTTATTTGGAGACATGTCGATTATTGTTCTTTGAAAAAGGCAAAAAGAGGAAAACAGGAAAGAAATGTTCATTTCAAAGGGTGAGCGGAATGATCAAAACATTCTCTGAATAGAAAACTAAAATCGAATATGACTCAACATGAAAGAGAAAACATACAACTAAAATCCTGAAAAATGAAAGCTGGTCTCAAGGGAGATGACCATTCTCCCAGCACAACATGAACCCCAGCCTCTGGGACCTGCTTTTCTCAAGACCTCCTCTTGGACAATCTTTCTATTCATCTTTAGGAAACTCCTCCTTATTCCTCACACTTGAGGCTCTCTTTTCCATTTCCCATACTATTTTGCACCGGGTTATGACTTGTATAAGGATCCCTGATGGCACACTGGTTATGTACTTGGCTGCTAACGGAAAAGTTGATGGTTCAAACCCACCAGTGGCTCCACAGAAGGAAAGACCTGGTAATCTGCTCCCGTAAAGAATATAGCCTTCAGAACTCTACGAGGCAGTTCTTCTCTGTTCTGCGGGTGACTGTGAGTTAGAATTGACAGCACACAACAACAACAAATGACACGAAGTAGAATCATGGTCAATTGTGCTTTCTTATCATTCTTCCATGTGTTCAACACATTCTCATCAAGCCCAGAGATATCACAGTGCAAAGACATCTTGCTCATGAAACAATGTTCTGTTGCAGGAGACAGACAATAGACAAGGTGAATAAGTGAAATATAGCCTATGCCAGGTTGTGATGAATGTGGAGAGGAAAGTGGGAGATAGGGAAAGGAGTACACACTATTAAGGAAGGGGGTTGAAATTTTAGATAAGATAGTCAGGGAAGACCTCATGACAAGGTGACTTTTGAGTAACAACCTGGAGAACGTGGAGCCAGCTGGCCACATGCATGGCCAGAGGAAAACGGTGTGGGCAGAAGAAAGAGCAGCAGGCACACTACAGCAGTAGGAGGGAGCTGCAGAGGCTGGGGCGACTGGGCAGCGGAGGGAGCGGGGAGGGGAAAATTCCGGGAGACAGCAAGGCTGAAGCAGGGGACAGTAGGAGATCTCACCTTCATTCAGAACGAGTTTGGGAGCCATGGGACAAGTGTGAGCAGAAGAGGGACCCCATCAACATACATGGACACAAGATCACTCTGGTTCCTGGGGTGGTGATGGGCTGAAACAGACAGAGATAGGAGACAAGCTGCAAAGTTACTGAATGACCAAAGATCATAGCAGTAGAGACGGTGAGAAATGGTCAGATTTTGGATCTATTTTGAAGGTAGAGCTGACAGGACTTTCCAATGGGCCTAACATTGGAGGGAGAAATTACAAGTATAAGTAAAATTTTGACTTGAGTGACTAGAAGAGTGGATCATTCACTGTGATAGGGAAGAATGTGGGAGGAAGATGTTAGCATGAGAACGTGAGGAATTTGTTTTCAGATATGTCAGATATGTGAGAGGTTAAGCTGGCAGTGGGCTATGACAGTTTGGAGTAGGAGAAACATCTGGCAGGAAGTTCAATAATGAACAATCAGCATACAGACAGATTGAAAGCCATACAACTAGATGAAATGACCTAGGGAGGGGTCCAAGAGCCCTGGGTCCACCATCATTTGGAGGTTGAGTAGATGAGGAAGATGCACAGGATGGTTTGGGAAAGCATTCAGCAGACTCCAGGTAGGTCTGGGCAGCGCCTCACATGCCCATCTTTCCCCTCTCTGGCCCAAAGTGGCCAGATGAGCTTTGTGTGCACATCACTTCAAACTAAGGAACCTACAAGAGTCAACGGTATAGATACTTAAAGGATAGGGAAGAAGAGACAATGTTCCAAGACTCTTCAGTGTGACCAGAAAGAGGACACACACCTCCTGTTAGAGTTAAAGACATCAGTGCAAAAGTTGATACCCATGGAGAGCCATTCGGAGAAAGGCTTTAAGAGGTCAAGTCCTGTAACTCCACAAGAGGTATATTAAAATTCCAGATATCTGCAGTGGGGTTCGAACATTATTATGTGCAGAACCAACGTTTGGTGGCTGTTCACACAGAAAAATGCCCTATTTTTGTACATTTTTTTTCAACCTCAACTTTTAAAATGAAGGCCCTTAAAAACAGCTTTACAAATTACAATTCTATCTCCTTCTGCACCTACATCAACAGTCCTGCCCTTGTCTGTCTGAGTTTCTCTCCTCCAAATAGAGGACCTGATTTTCTCAAGATGAGAACAGAATAGTTGAGAACTAAATCACAGAGGATATGGTCTAAATAAGAATACTATTTTAAATATAAAAATAAAAGACAGGACTAGGAAGCCAGTGATATTTGCCTCTAAAAATACAAGTACTCATTTTCTAACCTATTGTGCTACCTAGCACACGAAAAGGAAAAAGGATGTCGTGGAGTTGGTTCCAATCCAATGCTGACTGCATGTGTGTTGGAGTGGAACTGCCCCACAGGGTCTTCAATGACAAGTTTCAGTAGATCATCAACTCATCCTTCGGAGGAGCCTATGAGTGGACTCAAACCGCAAACCTTTTTGTTAGCAGCCAAGAGCTTAACCATGTGCACCACCCAGGGACTCCTGTTATGTAGCACAGTCATTACTGATTAGTCTTTGTTTCCTTGACTTGATGAAGCAGATATCATGTCACTCCAAAGCAAACCAAATTCATTGCCATCGAGTGGGATCTGACTCACAGCGACCCCTCCTTGGGTGTCCGAGGTGGTATCTGTACAGAAGTAGATTGCCTAAGTCTTCCCTCTGAGGAGTGGCTGGGGGGTTTGAGCCACCAGCCTCTGGTTAGCAGTCAGATGCCTTAGGCACTACGCCCCCAGAGCTCCTATCACTAAAAGATCTCTAATCGGCTCCAATTTTCAGAGTAAATAGCAAAGATTAAAGACACTGCACAGACCCAAGAACAAGGGAAAATATTATAATCCATCTTTCAGAAAGGTTAACTCTCAACATGATGAAAGGCTTTGTTGATCATATCAAATGATAACGGTAATTCCTCCCTGTATTTGAGTAAATAAGAGGAAAGTGAAGATGAAAGCTCAGTTTTTGGAAAATGACTTAATTCCAGCGATGGCGGGAATGGAGGCAGAAGCACGGAGCTGCTGGTTCCACTTTTCCATCCAGGAGCACAGACGCACTGAGAGATGAGGCCAGCAAGGGAGCCCAGGTGGAGGAGGGAATGGGGAGAGAGGGTCACTTCCCTGCGTGAGAGCCAGATGCCACTGGGAGCTTAGGAACCAGACGCTTCCTCAGAATCACAGGGGCCGGACAGGGTCCTGGAGTGCTGCAACTGAGGAAACAAGGCCCCTTCACTTAAATGGAAAGAAAACAGACTCCTGCCACTGAGACGTTTAAACAAGCGAACGAACAGCTGCCCTTGACCAACCCCAGCTCACGGCACCCCCGAGTCATGACGACCCCACGTGGCCAGGGTAGAGCTGCACCGCACTCTGGGGAGTTTTCGATGGCTGATTTTTCAGAAGTAGATTGCAGGCCTTTTGAGGAGGGTGGACTTGACCCTCTAACCATGAGGTTAGCTGGGAGCACGGTAACCATTTTGGCCACCCAAGGACTCCAATGCCAGTCATACAAACCAGAGATTCCACTACTGATACTTGCCCAAGGGAGATGAAAGCTGCATGCATGAGCGCTTACAGCAGCCTTATTTGTAATAGTTCAAAGTCATTAACAGCCCACAGGGCCAGCAACAGGCGAGTGGAGAAGCGAACCTTGGTGTATACAGACCCTGGAGTGTCTTTGTGCAGGAGCTTGGTGGTCGTATTTCTTCGAAGACAGATTTGTTCCTTCTTCTGGCAGTCAGTATTCTCAAACACCATAATTCGAAGACATCAGCTCTTCTTCGGACTTTGTTCATTGTCCAGCTCTCACATGCACGTGAGGTAATTGAAAATGCCATAGTTTGGGTCAGGCGCACCTTAGTCTTCAAAGAGAAATCTTTGCTCTTTAACACTTCAAAGGGTCTTTTGCAGCAGATTTGCCCAATGCCATAGGTTGTCTGATTTCCCGACTGCCGCTCCCATGGGCATTAATTGTGGATGCAACATTCAGACATAGCTTATTATATCTATTTTTTTTTTTTTAATTTGGGTGCAAATTTAGTGAGAAGATTTCTTTTACTCTCAGCCTTTCATACACGTTAGGTTTCACCGCAGCAACGACAACCCCAACAATAAACAGCTCTCCCCCTATCCCTCGCCTGTGGCCTTCTCACCTCTCAGGGTTGATGGTTCTAAGGGGCACGTCTCCCTGGGGTCGCTGTTCTGCTTCTAGGCCTTCCCACTGTTTGGCTGAGAGCTAACCCACAGCCCCAGGCCCGAAGGATAACCCAGGCCTTAGTCTGGGGGATTTCACCTGTCCATGCGACCACTAATTCTGGTCATGTCTGTGTTTTTGAATTTTGTCCTTCTCCTTATATCGACCTTGCATTAGTATTTTGGCAGTCAGTGACACCGTAAGAACTTCCCAGTGACCTCATTCCACTACTTTGCCTGTAGTAGTCACCTCCTGTATTCTGACACGTGTTATAAACCTCAGATATAAGTCTCTTTTTCTTTTATGAAAACCAAAACCTAACCATTGCCATGAAGGAACTTCTGAGACAGGGTGAGCCCCCATGTTAGAGAAGAACGGCTCCCAGGGCTTTCCTGGGTGTAACTAAGCCCAGGGAGCAGCTCCGCTCTGTGGACATGGCGGGAGCCCTGGTGATGGAACAGTTAAGCGCTCGGCTGCCAATCCAAACGTTGGGGACTTAAATCCACCCTGTGGCTCTGCAAGAGAAGGCCCTAACTGTCTGCTCCCGCAAAGAGAAGCGACAGCCAAGCATCCTGCGGGCAGCTCGGCCCTGCCGCATGGGGTCACTAGGAGTTAAAACAGATTTGCCAACCCCTACTCACTGCCGTGGAGTCGGCCCGACTCCTAGCGACCCCTCCTTGGGTTTCCGAGGCGGTATCACTACGAAGCAGATTGCCCGACCTTCCTTCCGAGGAGTGGCTGGTGGGCTTGAACCGCCAGCCTTCTGGTCGGCAGCCAAGTGCCTTAGGCAGTGGGCCACCAGGGCTCCGAACAATAGCAACCTACTTCCTTAGAGACCGCCTCAGACACAGGAGGCGAGGTGGCTGAGAGTTGTAACAGACTCGTCAGCAGTGAGTTTGGGTTTTTTCATTTTTTTCCTTAACAACAGCAATAACGTTTATGGAAGCAGAGTGTCAGGTCTTTGTTCTGTTTTCACGGTGCTGCTGGCTGGTTCGAACCAACAACCTTCCGGTTAGTAGCCGAGAACAAGCCTTCGTGCCCCCCGCGGCCATGAATCCAGTTCGGACACATGGTAACCGGTTACTAGAGGTCGGAGTGCAACTGCCCCGTGGGGTTTCCAAGGCTGTCCTTTTCTGCAGCAGACTGCCTCATCCGTCTCCCACGGAGCCGCTGGAGGGTCGGCCGCGTTTGTAGATCCAGCCCTTTCCTGGGCTTTGCATTCTCCCTGGGGTCTGAGCTGCTGTTGCCAGTATTTCTTTCAGCCTCTAGAATTTCCTTTGGTACGTTTCAGGGTGTCAGCCTGATGGGGACAGTTTCTCTCAGCTCTGATGTCTCTGGTACTGCCTTTATTGTCCCTACATGATTGAGTGTAGCTTCTCTTGACAGCCACACTTAAACATGGAAGTGTAGGTGCCGGTTACATGTCTTGTACTGAAGCTTTAGAGATCCTTTCTGACATCCGCACTTTCTGTTGAAAAGTCACAGATTGTTCCGCTTGTTGTCCCCTGATATGAGGGGCTTTTTCTCTGGCCCCTTTTAAAGTTTCCCTTTATTGATTTTTTTTATTTTTTCAAGCTGCTCTGTCTGCCTTCCTGACCTTCTCTTTGTACTCATCCGGCCTGGTCGCTCCGAGGTTTTCCACGCTATGCATTAATGTCTTTCAACAGTTTGGGCTACTTCTCATCTTTTGCTCTTCAAATATTGTTTCTGCTCTGTTGTTCCTGCTATCTCTTTTCTGGGCTCCTAGTGACACTACTGCTTCAAAATATACTTACAGGATATCCGTAATACATACGTTTTCTGCTAGTCATGGTCAGTGATTGTGGTCACACAATCACAGTATTGTACTCCCTGAACCAAAGTGGAAATTCTTTTAGATAAAACTGAACACTCTTCTTGTATTTACCTTTCCGTACCTGGTACCCAGGAGCTCTGGTAGCATAGTGGCTAAAGCACTTGACTGCTAACCAGAAGGCTGGCGGTTCAAACCCACCAGCCACTCCTCGGAAGGAAGGTTAGGCAATCCTACTTCTGTAATGATACTGCCTCGGAAACCCAAGGAGGGGTCGCTATGAGTCGGGGCCGACTCAACGGCACATAACAACAACAACAATAGCTGGTACTCTAGTTGAGTGGACCAGCTTAGATAATCTCTTCTGAATGCCAGCAACCTGGTTATTTGTTGCTTTGTGGGGATTTTTCTACAGTACTTGGAGAAATGTTCTAAGGTTGGTAGGATAGTACCAGGTGCCTCTGAGTCCAATGTGGCATCACTGAAAGAAAACAGAAGTAAAGCCCTTTGAATGCATTTTTAAGTTTTATATATTGCCAATCACCCTAAAACGGCCTTCAGAATTCCAAGAAGACTATAGAAATTGTTATTATAAGTCTCACATCTGTATGGTTGATGTGGCAGTGACACTTTGCCGCAACATAAATCATCAAACAGTAGCAGATCTTTGTCTTTTTTTAAAGGTATCTGCAGCGCCCCCGAGAAGAAACAACCTGAGGAGAATCAGCCAGAAAGTGGAACAAAGCTCTGTCTTTGTTCTCCATACCACTCGAGGCCTGTAACTCTGTACCCTTTCTCTACGTTGCTAACCCTCTAGCATGCCCTCTTTGAACTGGCCTAGGCTCAAGGAGCAAAGAATTCCGGAACTTGAAGGGATCACCTCTCCATGCCTGTCTTCCTATAAACCGGGAAGCGGAAGGCCCTGACTGTTGGAGGGAACCTGGTGAGGAGGAGACGTTCTCTTAACCATCTCGCTCCAGGGTCTTCATCCCACCCGAAAAGCAGAGGCGTTGTTCGTGGGGCCGCGAGCCAAAGGCAAGGAAAAGGGCATTCCTGCCAATGATGGTGGGCCCAGGGGCTGAGTAAGGTGTTTATAGGTGGAAATGTTTAGTTATTAAGAAAAGATCGCAGTAATAGCCAATCTTTTGATGCAAGCTGGGTGGTGGAAAATGAGACGGGTGGCAAACACATCGAATGGTGGCAGGCGTGTTGTTCTAAGAAGCATTTGTGTGCCTCTTTACCGTATGTCACTGCTATGAACTTCCTCAGATGAAGTCTTCTTGGCAAACAGGACACGCACGCAACACGGTCAAAGCATAAAAATAATATATATTTCAACATCTGATTTCCACAAAATACAGCTGTTAAAATTTCTCCCTTTCTCTCTGTATTTTAATGTGTTTCTTCCCCTGTAATTATCTTTTGCTTTTGTAGGCAGGGAACAATAGCAGGTTTTTCCCTACCCCGTTTAGTAGCTGTGCTTTTCCTCCTAATCACACAGAGAGATGGCAGTCCCATGATACAAAAGCTAAGAGGTCAAAGGTTCTCTTCACTTTAAATTATTACTTTCGAGCTGTTGATGTGATCAGGTTTGATGCATGTCTTTACCACAATAAAAACCCTTTGAATGGTGGGCTGGTTGGGTGTGATTCATAGGAATGTAATGGTGATTTCAGGCATGTGATTGCAGAAGTCAGCAGATACTAAATACAAACTATAATGAGAGCAGAAAACGTGATCAATTTAAATAACAACATTTCTTGGTTTCTTTTTTTGACAATGTAATGCATGCTTAGTACAAGGAAACTGGAAAAAACGGGGAGGCACAAAGGAAACATAAGTGAAAAAAGTCATGTATTGTGCCACTCTCCAGAAGTAATGTCTCTTAATTAAATTAGGGTTTATTCGCAGAGTACAGTGACTGTACACTGGCTTAGGTTGAGTGCAGTATCTTCACAGAGTGTGCAGACGTGGTTGTTCTGTGCTGTTTCTTCACAGGATATACAATCGTTGTGGTTGTTGTTGTGTGCTGTTGAGTCAATGCTGACTCATAGTGACCTATTGGCTGGGGTAGAACTAGCCCGCTGGGTTTTCTAGGCTGTAACCTTTGTGGAAGCAGTTGGCAGGTTATTCTACTGCAGAATGGCTTGTGGGTTTGAACCACCGACCTTTCAGTTTGCCCAAAATGCATGTGTATATATTGCTGGTTTTGTCCTGTGTGTGTGTGTGTGTTTACATATATATTCAACTCACTGCCATCGAGTTAATTCTGACTCATAGCAACCCCCACTGGGTTTCTAAGGCTATAAATCTTTACAGAAGTAGATTGCCCCGTCTGCCTTCCATGGAGTGGCTGGTGGGTTTGAACCATTGACCTTCTGGTTAGCAGCCAAATGCCTTGCCTGCTATGCCACCAGAGCTCCGTGTGTGTGCGTGTGTGTGTGGGGGGGTTGCTTTGTAGTTTCTTTTTCCCACTTCATCATTTATCAGAAACATTTTTCCATGACACTACAGTTTTTTGTTAAATAATATTTGTGATGGCTTTTTGAATTTGATCGTAAGTGCAGAGCATATTGTGTTTAACCAATTTCTTAATTTGGAATATCAATTTCTTTCTATGAAGAACCAAGCATCTTCTATTTAAGTACAAAACTAAAACTGTCAATTATAGAAGGTTGATATTGGTGCTAGTGCTATCTGGTCTATTCCAACTCACCACGACCCCATGTGTGCAGAGTAGAATCAGCCCAAATGGTTTTCAAGGCTGTGGCATTTTGCAAACAGATCACCAGGCTGGTCTTCTGAGGGGCTAGTAAAGTGCTTAACTGTTTGCAATACCCAGGGACTCCCAAAGGTCAACAGTATTTTTTGAATAAATAAACTTAAAGCTAAGAGTCCACTTTATCAAATCCTGGACGGCAACAATAATAACAAAACAAGAAAAAACATAATGTTTAGAAACTAGTGCTTCTTAACCAGGGTAGTGTCTGGAGGCATTTTCAATTGTCAAGACTGAAGGGTTGCTACTCCATGTAGTGGATACACAACGCAAAGCACTGCCATCAAGTTGGATCCGACTCATAGTGACCCCTCCTTGGGTTTCCGAGGCAGCATCACTACAGAGGTAGATTGCCCAAACTTCTTTCCAAGGAGTGACTGGTAGATTTGAACCACCAGCCTTCTGGTTAGCAGTCGAATGCCCACTAAACACTGGCCAATGGACAGGACAGCCCCACCACCAAAAACTGTCTGATCAAAATTGTCAACAGTGCTGAGGTTGCGAACCCAAAGCCTATCTCATTTCCTGGTGGGCTCTTCCTGTCCTCACAGAGACTCAGGAATGTGTTGTCCTCGACCACTCAGACCTGGAAACAGATCTATACAAGTGGAGGTGGAAAGTTGTTCTCAGTGGTGGTGAAAAGGGCCAGTTCTAAAAGGGAGATAAATCCATTTTAGACATCTATCAAAATGAGGCCGATGAGACATCTATCAAAATGAGGCTGATGAAGTACCACCTTCTTTTTAATGTATGGGTAGCCATCAATACACTACTTGCAATAATGGACAGAACATCTAGAAAGAAGATCATTAAAGAAACAGAGGACCTGGGCGACATCAGAAACCACCTAGACCTCTCAGATGTCTATAGAGTACTCCACCCAACAATAGCCCAAGGAACGTTCTCCAGGATAGACAATAGGTTAGGTCACAAAGCAAGACTTAAGAAAAGGAAATTAACAGAAAAACAACTAGAAAACACACAAACATGGAAATTAAACAACACACTACTAAACAATCGATGACTCAAGGAAACAAAAGATAATCAGAAAATCCTGAGCCAAATGAAAACAAAAGCACCATGTACCAAAACTTACAGGACCCAGCTTCACTTATTGAAGGATTCCCCCTCCAGCAGCCGACTCAGCACAAAGCAATGTCAAAATTCTCTCAAGTCCAACATTGATTTAGATTTACAATATTGTGCTTCGATGGCTTTTGAATTTAATCCTGAAGTATTCACAGTCTCCAATGGATACCACAGTATCTGCTTAACACAGCCTGATTCCCTGAAGTGAGAGTATTCTAACCAAGACTTTTAAACATACTAAATTTTATGCAAATGCTCCTGCTTTTTTTCGTGCCTTTCTTTCTATCTCACACTTGTTATTTTATTCAGAAAGTCTAAAATCTTTTTCTCCATCTGCATAGATTTTGCATCCTGTAACTACACCAGTTTATACATTCTCATTTTATCTTCTGTCGCAGTTGTGTTACTATTATTGCTTCCCTCACAATTTCATTCTGCACACATACACACACACATGCATGTATGCCTGTGTGCACGTGCTCACACACACATGCATGCATGCCTGTGTGCCCATGCTCACACACATATACTCACAAACACACATGTATGTATGCCCACGTGCACGTGCTCACACACACACACACACACACGTATGCCCGCATGAACTTGCTCACACTCACACACACATATACACACATGAAACAGAACAATCACCTGAAAATGCAAATAGGGGCCTTAATGTACAGAAACCCTCCACTCATTGCTGTCACCGCAGCCTGCAAATCCCCTGCGAGCCACTCTCCCCATGCCTCTGGGGCATTACTTTCTTTTAGGTTCTCTCTGAGCTTCTACCAAGGAGCCCTGGTGGTGCAGGGGTTACGTGTTCAAAGGTCTGGTGACTCCACCAATGACTCTGCAGCATAAAGACCTGGCAATGTGCTCCCAAAGATTACAGCCTTGCAAACTCAGTGGGGCAATGCTATCCCAGTACAGGGAGTTGCTGTGAGTTGGAATCAACTCAATGACAATGGGTTTTGGGGGAGGTTTCTGCCACTCAGACCCTAGTTCATCTCCTCAAGCAAAGCGCCATTCCCTTCTGCCACCAAACACTTGTGTATGCTATCAGTAGCCAGTTGTCATGCAGTCAATTCTGACTCATGGGGATGCCATGTGTGTTGGAGCAGAACTGCTCTGTGGGTGCTGCTTTTTCAGATCGCCCGGTCTTTCAGAGTACCTGAGGATGAACTTGGGGCTCCAACCTGTCAGGTCACGCCTGAGTGTTAACTGTCTGTACCTCCCAAGGACTCCACGTACACGCTGCTGCTCCTAACTGTTGTGTGGACTCCCTCACGTATTTCATTCCTCAGAGATGCCACCCCTGCACCCCATCCCCACAGGGTATGGTTCTTTGTCCTAGGCTTTTGTAGAGCAGCCCCCATTCCTGCAGGGAAAATATCTGTATTTGTAGCAGACACGTATTAGCCCAATTGGAGACATTGATGCAGTTGATACGGCTGACCATAAAGTTCTAGATGTAATGATCTTTCTGTGCTCGGAATATCTAAGCAGCTAAGAATTCTGGGCTTAGATAAATTCCAGGAATTTATCTGCATTCCCTGTGTGTTAGAGATGTTCATTTCAAAGAAGCATTTCTGTAGCTTTAACAAACATGTAACTACGATAATTAGGGAGAAAGAGAGTCAAACAGGATCATGTCAATACCTTGAGGTTTTTAGACTGCGTTCCTCTATTTCCTTGTTGTAAGGTGCCTTCAAGTTGGTTCCTACTCGTAACTACCCCACACACAACAGAACAAAACTCCATCAGATCTGTACATCCTCACCATTGTCGCTACGTTTGAGCCCAATGATGCAGCCGCTGGCTCAGTGCATCTGGCTGAGGGGCCTGATGACTTCAGGGAGAGTGCTCCTTCTGAGAAGCTGGGATAGCTTTAAAGACGAGAGCCAGCATTGAGGCCAGGTGACATGCTTCTCCCCACCAAGCCATCTGCCTGTAGAAGGATTTTCTTTTCCTTCTGTGGTGCTGTTGCCCAACAAGCTTCAATTTATCCCTGTTGTTGGTAGTTGCTATTGTTGCCTCCAACTCACGGTAACCTTACGTACAACAGAACGGACCGGTGCCCAGAGCCGCGTCACCTTCCTGATCTCCTGTGGCCACTGCGTCAATGCCACCTTGGCGAGGGTTTCCCTCATTTTTGCTGACTCTTTATTTTACCAAACATGATGTCCTTTTGTGTGATTTGTCTTTCTGGATGACATGATCAAATTCAGCAAGTTGAAGCCTCACCATCCTCGCCTCAGAGGAACATTCTGGCCGGACTTCCTCCAACACTGATTGGTTAGCTCTTCTGGCAATCCATAGGCTAGTCAACATTCTTTGTCAACACCACAGATCGAATGCCTCGGTTCTTCTCCTGTCTTCCTATTTCATTGTCCAGCTCTCACATACATATGAGGTGATTGAAAATACCATGGCTTAGGTCAGTGTACCTTAGTCAACAAACTGGCATCTTTGTTTTTTAAAACTTTAAGGATGTCTTTTGCAGCAGACTTGCCCAATGTTATACATCGTTTAATTCTCGACCGTTGCTCTCATGGGCATTGAAATCCTTGACAACTTCGATATTTTCTCCATTTATCATGATACTGCTAATTGCTCCAGTTGTAAGGATTTTTTTTTCTTTACGTTGAGATGACATCCATTCTGAAGGCTGTAGTCTTCGGTCTTCATTAATAAGCACTTCAGGTTCTCTTCGCTTCTGCAAGCAAAGTTGTGTCATCAGAATACGTGCATAGAACCATGAAATGATGTTCACCTAATATTAATGATGAGTGTTTTGGATGATTGGACTTAAAGTTGTACGTTGTTCTGTTATTTCGCCAATTTCTTCATTGCTTTAATTCTTCATGACGTGCATACATTATTTTTCAAAAGTGATTGAGACTTTTTAATAATTAAATATTTTCTCCACATCATTGGAGAGGATTTTTCTTAGATGTGTTATTAATAACCAAATGGTTGGCATTTAAAGGATGCTTTATGTACAGTGTATGGGACACAGTGACCAGATCTTTCTGCACTGGGTTAGCAAATGCTCACCTACCCTCTGCAATTCAGTGAGTGAGTCCAGGGTGTTTTGCATATTGTGTTATTTAATTATAAGATAGTCTATAAATTACTCCTCAGGGAAAGGAAAGCGAAGTATGTTGAAAGATTGCCTAAGACAAGTGAGTGCTTGTCTTTTCATGAGTAAGTTCTCTTGGAAGGGCTAATCGATCAGGTTCCGATAATCATCAGTTAACGGTGATACCATGATCACATTCCTGCAGGTGGCCTCGGTGGGCACATTAGAATTCAATTCAGTCCCCTCCTCTTCTCTAACACAGATGTCCTTCTTCTTGAGTTTTCTGTTTTTAATGGTATTTGATATTTCCAGTTACAGCATTATGAATTATACAACGTCAATGACTTGACTTTCTCCAGAACCCTGTTCTGTTGCATATAACTTCTTTTCAGCTGAGAATAATGTGTTTTCTTGTGAAACTTATATGTGCAGCTGCTCATCTCTGCTTTGAGTTTCAGGGAAAGAAGGCAACAGAGTGACTGGAAGATCATCACAGATGAAGAAAAGACACCAGCTGCCACAGTTGTAACTGAACACATTGAAATTACACGCATGGAAATTTTCTAGATAAATTATCCCACACTGGATGTCAGCAACTCCAGTGATCCACCAATAATAGGGAACTAGTTAGCCTTCTCAGAGCAAAGTGGAACAACCTTGAGCAATTCCTATTGCATGTCAAAAGGAAATTACAAGGAGTCTGCACAAGATATGCTTTTTTACCATACTCAATATTCCTTTTTCCCAATTTGTGCCATGGATACCAGAATTCAGAATTACAAGTAGGTTATTTTGAGGATTTCTATGTGCCAGGCACTGTTTTAAATGTTTTATACTTAGTCCTCTCAACAAATCTGTGAAGTGGGCGCGATTATTGCCAAATTACTTTGCAGATGCTTTCACTACCGTGCAAAAAACTAAGTAAGTTGACCGAGACACACAGTTCCTATGTGGTGGAGCTGGGGCCACAGCCATGGAGGCTTCACCCTTAACCACTGGGCCTTCCACCTGACCCACTTCTTCCACATTTCAGCTCCAATCTTCTCACTTCTAAAACATCGTCCCAGATCCTGTTAGTTGAAGTATGTTTTGTTTTCACTTCATCTTCTCACACTTTGGTCATGTTATCAGGAGGGACCAGTCCCTGGAGAAGGATATCATGCTTGGTAAAGTAGAGGGTCAGTGAGAAAGGAGAAGATCTCATGAGATGGATTGACATGGTGGCTGCATCAATGGGTTCAAACACAGCAACAACTGTGAGGATGTGCAGGTCTGGACAGAGTTTTGTTCTGTTGTGCATGGGGTAGTTATGAGTAAGAACCAACCTGAAGGCACCTAACAACAAGTAAACATAGGAACACAGTCTAAGAACCTAAGGTACTGATATGTCATAATTTTCTTTGACTTTCTCTCCCTTGATGTCTTTTAGTTACATGTTTGTTAAAGGCTGTTAAGGTTGCCATAGTTGGAACCAACAACTCCAACAGCAGCTACCAACAAGTGGGATAAGTTGAAGCTTGTTAGGCAACAGCACCAGAATGTATGGAAAATTAAATAATTATAAAGGCAGATGGCTTGGTGTAGGAGGAAACACGTCACCTCGCCTGGATGCCATAATGCTGGCTCTCATCTCTAAGCCTACCCCAACTTCTCAGAAGAAGCACTCTTCCTGAAGTCATCAGGCCTCCAAGAAAACAAACCCATTGCCATCAAGTCAATTCCAGCTCAAAGGGACCCTTTAAAAACCAAACCAAACCCACTGCCATGGAGTTGATTCAACTCATAGCAACCCCCTTGGGTTTCCAAGACTGTAAATATTTGCAGAAGTAGATTGTCCCATCTTCCTCCCATGGAGGAGCTGGTGGGTTTGAACCACTGACCTTCTGGTTAGCAGCTACTTACCCACTATGCCACAAGAACTCCTTAGAGGAACCCAAGAAACCAAAAAAAAAAAAAAAATAAAAAAAAAGCCCTCACTGCTGTCAAGTCGATTCCAACAGCAGTCAAATCCCTTAGGCATTATGCCACCGGAGCTCTCACAGGGCCCTTGTGCGACAGAGGAAACTGCTCCACAGGGTTCCCTAAGCCCCATCTTTATGAAAGCAGATCACCAGGGCTTTTCTCAACCACCAACCCTCAGTTAGCAACTGAGCACTCACCCACTGTGCCGCTAGGGCTCCTTGAGCAAGTACAAGATACTGAGGAACTGGACATGGACTACAACCACAGAACTGAAGGGAATGTATCTGAAACTTTTCACTTCCCTTAGGAACCATCCTGTGAACAAGATTTCTTGAGCTGAATTTATGTCCATTGCAGAAAATGGACTCAAACATACCAATGATCATGAACGTGGGCCAGGACCCAGCAATGTTTCTCTGGGCACCAATTAATGAAATTAGAAATTAGCACCACAAAGCTATTCCTCATGACACTATACAGAAGGTGGCCATGAGTTGGAGCTGACTTGATAGCAAAAAACAACAGTGGAAACTACACAGCAGAGGCCACCTGCCTCCATAGACTGATGTGGCCTGCAGTTTCAGTCCGTCTCCTCATTTCCCATCAGCGTGACCTAATGTACTTCCAAAGAGTCTCCTCTCTGACATGCTGCTTTGCCGCTCATGAAATCATCAGTGTGATTTTATGAGGACAATGTCAAAGCTGCCATCTCTTTTCCCTGAGGACCTTCCTTCCTTCCTTCATTATTCTTATCTAATTGCATCACTAGGATACAGACAAGAGCTTCAGCTTTTGACTCAGCAGTGATCGGCCAATTCTGTTCTCTGCTACCCCAGCAACAGTGGTTTCTGCCTCTAAATCTGTCAAGGCCAAGAGCAGCAGTGCAGCCCATACTCGAATGCAGGGTTTTATGAGAGTGGGAACCCATAAGGAAGTTGAGCAGGTGCCAAAAGAAGAGTGATCTGTAGACCATTTAGTCACTGTAGTGGACATCACTGGCTTTATCTTCTCATCCTGTTATTTCCAAGGAGAAGCACCTCCCCATCTGAGAAGGCTTTCTCCAAACCAGGTGGGGCTGCCACGTGATCTTCACAGGCCATGAGATGCAGGCCTTTGCGACTGGCCGGGGTGGGTTCTTCAGAGGACCTGCTACTCTGGTTCCTGTGTGCTTCACGCTGGGCTGAGGACAGTGTCCCCAGGTCTGTCTTCTGCAGGCAGGAGTGCTTGCTGCCATTGAATCATGCTGTAACACTTCCACTTTACTTATTTTTATATTTACTGTCACTGCTAACCAGAAGGCTGGTGGTTCAAACCCACCAGCCACTCCTCGGAAGGAAGGTTGGGCAATCTACTTCCATAGTGATACTGCCTCGGCAACCCAAGGAGGGGTCGCTATGAGTCGGGTCCGACTCTACGGCACATAACAACAACAACATGATGAGTGATATTGGCTTTCTGTTTTCTGTAGGGATGAAAACTTCATTTAAACATACATCTATTAAGGAAAGTGAGTCAATTAAAAAAAATGAAGTAAATGAGAGTAAGAGCAAGAGAATGAATTCTTATAGGCAATGATGAATGTAAGAAGAAAATGAAAAATATTCTCAAATTCTCTAGGGAAAATGACTTGGATTAGAATTCTATTCCCAAAAGGCAATTTTAGTGCAAGGTGGAATAGACACAGTTTCAGATATGTGAGAACTCACATTCATGTCCTCTGTGTCGTGCAGGCCATGTTTACTGATGGTAACAATTCCAGAAAAATGGACTAAAATTAGAAAGGAAAACAAGAAACACACAATTCAAAATTCACCTGACTGGAATAAACTTCTTAATAACTTGTGGATTGAAAAGGAAATAAAAATGGAGTGGACGCTGTTAGAACGGAATGACGATAACCTGAAGGAATGAGATGAAAGTAAAGGGGCGTTCAGAGGAGAAGTCATCAGCCGGCTATTTGACCTCAGCTAGCTGTGCTTCGGAAGACAGGCCTGGTGCCTGCTTCTGAAGGTCACAGCCCGGAAGACCCTGTGGGGCAGCTGCACTCTGCACGTGTGGGGTCACTGGGAGTGAGGGTCCACTCCCTGACAACTGACAACAACAACAACAACAAAATGCATTCACAAAGAAATTATTAAATAGGAGACTAAAAAAATCCTCATACTTATTCATATTGACAATAAAAAATAAATTCTGCAGCTAAGCCATTGGAAAGGAGCATTGACCTAATCACTGAGGAAGCTCACAAAAGTTCATGAAGAAAAACGCAGAAATTAATTAACAGAAAACAATTGAGCTGGCAGTATATTTGAACAAGGGAAAATAAGGGAACATGGGTTTTTTTTCAGAGACTAATAACAGAAAATCTTTGTTACATATGATCAACAGGAAAACAGAGAAATAGGTCAAAGCATCTTACGTTTAATAAGGTTCTGTTTTATATCAGATCAACCTGGTCTTCAACACCTTGTGAAAGTGGCTATTTGTAAGTGTTGCTGGTTGGCACAAAAAATTTCTGCTCCCCTGGTGGCATTGTGGGTAAGGCATTTGGCTGCTAATCAGAAGGTCAGTAGTTCAAACCCACCAGCCGCTCTGTGGTTTACGTCTGTAAAGATTTACAGCCTTGGAAACTCACTGGGGGTCACTGTGAGTAGGAATTGACTCAATGTCAGTGAGTTTGGTTTTGGTTTGTTGACCAACCTAAAGCTTGGCCGTTTGAACCCACCCATCAGTGCTGTCAAACAAAGCCCTGGTGATCTGCTTCCATTAAGATTACAGTCAGGAAAGTCCCACAGGGTGATCCCACTGTGTAACACTGGGCGTCGTATGACTCAGCATCAACTCGACCGCAATGGAGTTCGTTGGTTGGTTGGTTTGGTTAGTTCCTGGAACTTATGACTATACCTTGAAAGTTCTGTCAGCTGTAAAAAGACCAGCCAGTACAAAAATGGAAAATAAAGATGATACACTAGAGCATGGTGAAAATGCTGGGAGAATAAAATATTCATATTTTCAATTTATCTATTTAAACTACACTGATCTCACTTCACTCAATGCACCAGTGTTTGTAGATTACAGAACATTACACAGTACTGAAATATGACGAACATTTCCAACGGGGAGAAATGTCTTGATAGCCATCATACTCCCTCATCTCCTTCTCCAGCAGACAGGTGGAGCTCTGGGTTGCAAGCGCTGCCCAGCATCCTGTCTTCCCTTGCGGTAGGAGTGGGCCTGCCCTGGAGTCATCATGGGTGATGTCTGCCATTCCCTGGCCAGCATGCCACTTCCATTGTCGTCTCTCCCTTTCTTGCCAGACAGTTGAAATGCCCAAGAGAGCAATGCTGGCTAGCAGTCAAGTGCCTTAGGCACTATGCTCCCAGAGCTCCCAGAGACTACACTAGAACTTACCATGTAAGAAAACTAGAAATTAGAGACCTGAATTATATATGTTGTTGTTGTTATATGCCATCGAGTTGGACCCGACTCATAGCGACCCCTCCTTAGGTTTCTGAGGCAGTATGACTACGGAAGTAGATTGCCCCATCTTCCTTCCGAGGAGTGGCTGGTGGGTTTGAACCGCCAGCCTTCTGGTTAGCAGTCAAGTGCCTTAGGCCTACGCTACCAGAGCTCCCCTGAATTACATATATTGTTTGAAAATATTTATTTCAGGTGAGACACAGTGGTGCAATGGAGGACTGTCCCAGGATCAGGGACCACTGACCTGGAGTTGTTCCTAAGTTGAGTCACACCTCAGTGTGTCATCTGTACAGTGGGGTGACAGCCCCTCCTTCCAGAAAGGTTGAGAGGATTTACCATGGAGAAAGGAGGAATTTAAGCTCCCTGACTTGTCATGTTCATCTTACTTTACTTGGATATACAATCAACACCTCTGAAGCAGCAGTGAAGAAATCAAATGACAAATTGCACTGGGCAAATTTGCTGCAAAAGACCTCTCTAAGATTTTCAAAAGCAAAGATAGCACTTTGAAGAATAAGGTGTGCCCGACCCAAGCCGTGGTGTTTTCAATCGCCCCAGATGCATGTGAAAGCTGGCCAATGAACAAGGAAGACTCCAGAAGCATCAATGCCTTTGAATTACAGTGCGGGTAGAGTATTGAATGTGCCACAGATTGCCAGAAGAACGAACAAATCCGTCTCAGAAGAGTTACAGCCAGAATGCTCCTTAGAAGTGAGAATGGTGAGTCTCATATTCTTTGGCCATGTTATCAGGAGGGGCCGGTCCTTGGAGAAGGCATCATGCTTGGTAAAGTAGATCATCAGTGAAAAAGAGGTAGACCTCCAATGAGATGGACTGATACAGTGGCTGCAACAATCGTCCCCAACATAGCAAGGATTGTGAGGCTGGGGCAGGACCAGGCAGTGTTTCCTTCTATTGTCCATGGGGTCACTATGAGTCGGAGCCAACTCAACGACACCTAACACCAACTTGTCACAGCTGAGAATAGTTGTTGTCAAATGATAGCTTTTAAAGCGTTTCGGTAGACTTTCTCCAAACAGGAATCCTCTCCTGTAACTTGCAGCCATTGCTGACCCACTGTCTCATGCCTATCTCTTCCTCATTGTGAAGGAAGCCACACAGTGCCTGCACTACCTGTGAGCACTGGAGATTTTTACCTCTCTTTTTAAGTATTATCTCACCAAGGCTCAGAGAAGTGGTAAATGCAGCCTGCGAATGTCTCCCCTGAAGGAGGCCAGATGTTTTAAATGCAACTTTTATTCATGGGACTTTTCTTGTCTGAGGAGCCATGTTGTCCTCTGGCATCCACATGCTAGTTGGTCC
>NW_006922138.1:1107281-1110345 GCF_000298275.1 Orycteropus afer afer
GGCACCTAACAACAACAACAACAACAACATCAGATCAGTAAGTCTGGTCCTTTCCATGATTTTGATTTGCTCTCTTTTCAACATGCTGATTAGTCTTAGGAAAGGCTCTACCTAGGTCAAGATATAGACCATCTTATTTCCCAAGAAGTTGGATGTCCAAACTTACAATCTACACATTGATATGCAATCCCAATAGAACTGAACTTTCCACCCATCTGAGGATGAAGGGTTCAACACAGGTTGATATAGGTAGGTGCTGACAAGGCCAGGGAAGTCAGGAAGTGGTCCCAGAGAGACGAGAAGATATGTTCATCGGCAGAGTATAAAGAGAGTCCTGGCAGTAGCTTGGAGGGGGATTTAGGCTATCATAATGAAGGATGACAAACACTGAAGTGATGATGGTGACATGTGCCACCAGGGCTTTCTCTGGAGCATGTGGTCATCAGAGAGCAGCCATCAGTCTGCCTTTTTTTTTGTGGCACTTGTGTGTGTATAGTTGGCTGGGCAGACTTAGGTGACAGTGGTGTAAAGAGGGTGAGTTTAGGAAGTAGAAAAAGGTGTGTGCTTGTATGCAATCCCACTCATGCCCCTTACATTAATTTCATTATCTATTAGATTAGAAAGGCACTCTGGTGGTGTAGTGCGTAAGGCATGTGACTGCTAACTAGAATGCTGGTGGTTCAAACCCACCAGTCACTCCTCAGAAGGAAGGTTGGGCAATCTAATTCCGTAATGACACTACCTCGAAAACCCAAGGAGGGGTTGCCATGAGTCGAAACAACTCCACGAAGTGAGCTTGGTTTGTTTTTGTTTGTTTGTTTGTTTGTTTGTTTGTTTTATCAGATTAAAAGGAATCCTTCTCTGCACTGGTATAGTGCCCAGCACAGGGCCTGGCCCATGGATCGTGTGGCTGTTAGCTGCCATTGAGTCAGCTCCTACTCATGACAGCAGAACGAAACCTTGTCTGGTCCTGTTCCACCCTCACAGCTGCTGACATGTTTCAGTCCTGTGCCGTGACCACTGTTTCAGCTCATCTCACCTACTATCTCCCGCACGCTCACTGGCCCTCTGCTTCACCAAACAGGATGTCCTCTTCCAACAGTGCAGCCTTCATGGTGAAGTGTCCATAGCCAGCAGGTTGGACAATGTCCCGTTTTGTTGACAATCACCAGGCTTTTCTTCCTAGTTGGCCTTAGTCTGGAAGCTCCACTGAAACCTGTCCACCTTGTCTGACCTGCTGGTGTTTGAAATACTGGTGGGATAGCCTCCAGCCTCCCAGCAACACACAAATCACCAGTGTGACAAACTGACAGATGGGTGCTGGGACTCCTGGTAGGCACTTCGTAACAATCCAGGAGATGACACCATCCATGCCAGTGTTTTTCCTTTCCTCTGACATTGGAGAAGTGTTGACTTCCGCAGTGTGACTAATCGAGGACAGGAAATCCCCTTGTCACGTGGTAGTATGTTCACGACCTACGATTAGGCCTCAGGATGCGCCTAAGAGCTAAAGAAGAAAAGTTGCTTTTCTCCTAAATTAGTCAAGATGTTTGTGCTAGTCAAAAGAACACTTTCACGATATTGATCTTTTTATTTTTTAATTGCATAGAAGAATCAAGAGCAATGTTGGCTTTGCAGTTTTATTTCCCAATTGAGCTAAAGTGTTCGGGGAAGAAAGCTTGTTTTGTTTATGAGCAATTTTATTGACTTGTTCTAATACAAAGAATGTATAACCAGAGGCTATAGGTTTGGAGAGCTATGCAGAAGGTTAAGGGGTCATCTCAGCCATCATCTTGCATTAGGGCATATCTGGGTCTACATCAGATAAACAAGATTTATCCTATTTTTAAAGATACGGACAGAAAGGAAGAATTGCACCATTTCCTGACTGAATACAGTACGGTAGTGGCCAGGCTTCGTCTGGCCTGCTTTGGTCGTGTTGTCAAAAGGGACCAGTCCCTGGAGAAGGAAACCTTGCTTGGTAAAGCAGAGGCTCAGCAAAAACGGGGAAGGCCCTCAACCAGATTGATTGACATCATGGCCATGGTGATGGGCTTGAGCGGAGCAAGGACTGGGGAGATGACATGGGGCAGTGTTTTGTTCTGTTGTACGTAGGGTTGCTATGAGTTGGAGCTGACTCCACGGCACCTAAAGACAACAATATACAGCACTATTTGGCCACATTCAAATGGGAGGATTTTACTCACCTCAGGTGTTGAAATTTAACTTAATTTTTTATGCGTGTAATCTTTCTTCTGGAGCCCTGGTGACACAGTGGTTAACTTACTGCTAACCAAAAGGTTGGCAGTTTGAACCCAGCAGCTGCTCCTCGGTAGAAACATGAGGCAGTCTGCTTTCATAAAGATTACAGCCTTGGAAACCCTACGAGGCAGTTCCACTCTGCCCTATGGGGTCACTATGAGTCTGAATCAACTTCACAGAAACAGGTTTGGTTTGGTTTTGGTAATTTTTCTTTGATGAGGAAAAGTTTTTATAAAAAAGCATATAAAACCAAAACCCAGACCTGTTGCCATGGAGTCAATTCTGACTCATGGTGACCCCACGTGTTACAGAGAACAACTGCTCTCTATGGGTTTCTTGGTTGTGATCTTTCCAGAAACCTCTTGTCAGGCTTTTCATCTGTGGTGCCGCTGGATGCGTTTGAAGCATCTTTTCGTTAAGTTAGTGATGTCGTTGTTAGATGTCATTGAGTTGGTTCTGACTCATAGTGACCCTACGGACAACAGAATGAAACACTGAGCAGTCCTGAGGCATTCTCCCAATCCTTGCTGTGCCTGAGCCCATCACTGCAGCCACTGTGTCAGTCCGTCTCATTAGGGGACGTCCCCTTTTTCACTGACCCTCTGCTTTACCACGCGTGATGTCCTTCTCCAGGGACTGGTCCCTTCTGACAGTATGACCAAATATTTTGAAACAAAGTCCGGCCATTCTTGCTTCTAAGACCCATTCTGTCTGTACTTCTTCCAGGACAGGTGTGTGTTTGCTCTCCCAGCAGTCCATGGTATTTTCAATATTCTTCGCCAACACCACAATTCAAATGCAT
>NW_006922138.1:1112040-1120176 GCF_000298275.1 Orycteropus afer afer
CAACATACAGATTTATACAGATTCACCAGAGGACATAACCCTGATGCACATTTTTCCTTATTTTAAACCATGTAGTATCCCTCTGTTCTGTTTGAATGACAGCCTCTTCGTCTATGTATAGATTCCTCATGAACACAATTAAATGTTCTAGAATTATCATTCTTTGCAATGTTATCCATAATTTATAATCCACACAGTCAAATGTCTTCGCATGCTCAATAAAACACAGGTAAATATCTTTCTGGTATTTTGCACTTTCAGCCAAGACCCATCTGACATCAGCAATTATATCCCTTGTTCTACACCATTCTACACCCTCTTCTGAATCTAGCTTGAATATGTGCTAGTTTACTGTCCATATACTATTGGAACTGTTTTTTAATTATTTTCAGCAAAATTTTACTTGCTTATAATATTAATATTGTTCGATCATTTTCACATTCTGTTGGATTGCCTTTCTTTGGATCTCTTCCAGTCAGATGGCCAGGCCACTGTCTTCCTAATTTCTTGGCATAAACAAGTAAGCACCGCCAGTGCTGCATCCATTTGTTGAAACATCTCAATAGATATTTCCTCAGTTCCTGGAGCCTTGCTGTTTCGGGAATTCTTTCAGTGTCACCTGGACTTCTTTCATACCATTAATTCCTGATGCTAGTCCCTGGAATAGTTGAATGTCAACGAATTCTTTTTGGTATAGTGACTGTGTATTCGTTCCATCTTTTGATGTTTCCTTCCTCATTCAATATTTTGTCTTTGAAATCCTTCAGTACTGCAACTTGAGGTTTGAACTTTTCCTTTAGTCTTTTCAACTTGAGAAATACCAAGAATCTTCCCTTTTGGTTTTCTAATTCCAGGTCTGTGCACATTTCTTTATGATACTTCACTTTGTCTTCTCAGTCCATCTTTTGAGATCTGTTCAGCTCTTTTACTTCATCATTTTTTCCATTTGCTTTATCTACTCTCCATTCAAGAGCAAGGCTCTGAGTCCCTCTAGATATCCATTTTTGTCTTTTATTTCTTTCCTATCTTTTTATTGACCACATGCTTTCTTCATGTATGATGTTCTTGATGTCATCGCACAACTTGCCTGGTCTTTGGTCATTGGTGTTCAATGTGTCAAATCTAATCTTTAGATGGTCTCTAAATTCAGATGGAATATAATCAAGATTGCATTTTGATTCTCATGGATATAATTTTCTTCAGCTTCAACTTGAACTTGCATATGAGCCATTGATGATTAATTCTACAGTTGGCCCCTGACCTTGTTCTGACAGATGATACTGCACTTCTTCCTCATCTAACCTCTGGTGGTATACTGCCTAAGGCATCTGACTGCTAACCAGAATGCTGGTAGTTCAAACCCACCAGCCACTCCTTGGAAGGAAGATTGGGCAATCTACTTCCATAGTGATACCACCTCAGAAACCCAAGGAGGGGTCACTATGAGTCGGATCTGACTCAACAGCAGTGAGTTTGGTTTGGTTTTTGTTTCCACAGATGTAGTTGATTTGGTTCCTGTATATTCCATCTGGTGAAGTCCACATATATAAACATCATTTATGTTGTTGAGAAAACATATTTACAATGAGCAAGTCATTGATCTTGCAAAATTCTATCATGCAGTCTGCTGCACCATTTCTTTCACCAAGACCATATTTTTCAATTACTGGTGCTGCTTCTTTGTTTCCAACTTTCACATCCCAATCACTAGTAATATTAATACATATTATTTCCATGTTTGGGCAATTTCAGACTGCAGAAGTTGGTAAAAATCTTCATTTTCTTCATGTTTAGCTTTAGTGGTTGGTGTGTAAATTTGAATAATAGTAGCATTAGCTGGTTTTCCTTGTAGGTGTATGGATATTATCCTATCACTGACAGCATTGTATTTCAGGAGGGATCTTGAAATGTTCTCTTTGACAATGAATGTGACGCCAATCCTCCTCGGTCATTCCCAGCGTAGTAGAACATATGATTGTCCAATTCAAAATGGGCAACACCAGGCCATTTCAGCTCACTAACACCAAGGATATCAATCTTCATGTGTTCCACTTCATTTTTGACAACTTCCAATTTTACTAGATTCATACTTCATACGTTGCACATTCTGATTATTAATGGATGTTTGCAACTGTTTCTTCTCATTTTGAGTCATGCCACATCTGCAAATGAAGATCCAGAAAGCACTACTCCATCCACATCATTAAGATTGGTTCTACTTTGAGGAGACAGTTCTTCTCATGTTGTTGAGTGCCTTCTCACCTGAAGGGCTCATATTCTGGCACTACATCAGACAATATTTCACTGCTGTTCATAAAGTTGTCCACCATTCATCTGTCAGGTGTTCATACTTCAGTGGCTTGTTGCTGTGATGCTGGGAGCTATGCCACCAATATTTTAAACACCAGCAGGTCACCCATGGTGGACAGATTTCAGTGGAGCTTCCAGCCTAAGACAGACTAAGAGGAATGATGTGGCAGTCCAGTTCTCAAACAATTGGCAACTGAAAACCTTATGAATAACAACTTAGGAGCCAAGTGAAAAGCATTTGCACCACCCAGGGACCTTATGCAGTATGTACAAGTACATACAACTGTACACTGTGATCTCCTTTGTTTGTGTATTTGTGTGTGTTTTTCCCTCTTAAGACTAAATAATTTGTTTCGTTTCTTCCCCCATGGAATCTGCTTTTTTTTATTTTCTAAATTCATGAATAAAGTTCTGATCTCTCCACCAAAGCCTTCCAGGTTCTTCTTGTCATTCTGAACCTGTGGCGTCCGAGTACAGAGATATGGTCACGTTGCTCCTGGTAGTCACCCACAGTAACGGCCTTGTCTGGAACCCATTCTGAGCCTTCCAGGTTCTTCTGGTCCTTCTGCACCTGTGGCGTCCGAGCACAGAGATATGGTTACGTTGCTCGTGGTAGTCACCCACAGTAATAGCCTTATCTGGAACCCATTCTGAGCAGCCCAACTGCCACACCATTTGAGGGAAGCTGGCCACTTCACTGTGGCATCCTGGTTTCCATTCCCAACAGTCCTATTTGCAACCAGCCTGATCCTGATTCCTGTGGGAAAGCACCACCTCGCTCCTGGGATTTTTTTGTTTTCTTTGTGCAAAACCGCTGCTTTCTGTGCTCCGATGGGTTAGTGAGGGCACAGTCCTCTGACAGTGACTGGTGCATGATGTGTGGGTGTAAATTCCAACCACCATCCTGATTAGACAACTGCAGAGTCATGGTCCCAAATTTTGATATATGGCTTTCATTTTCTTTTATCCTCTAATGGCTTACTCCATGGTCATCAATCTTTGTATCTGCTCCTCATATGCACAACAACCTGCTCCCATTGAGTCTCATGAAACAAGTGATCTATTTCTACTTATTCTATTGTCAATATGGATCCAAGTTAGAAGCTTCTAGATTTATAATTAAGTTATTCACATAACTCTTCCACCAACTGGACATCTACCTGATTTTTTGAATTATTGCTTGATTAGGTTTTAGGATGTTCTCTATTGTTCTAAGAGACATTGATTCCAAAATATAAACAATAATTTTAGATGACAGAGCATATATTTTTCATAAAAATATTATTTTTCTTCATGTTAGGGACACTTCAGAGCAGATAAAATTAATAATGAAGACTTTCATGGATTTTCAGATAGATATCATACACTTTATGACCTTCTGTTTGACAGTATTTCCTATGTCCAGGAGAAGGTTTAGAGTTCTTTATTGTAGAAGACTTCATCATGAATGGAACTCTTAGCTCCTCAATCACTTGTGCTTAATAATTGGATATTTTTAGTATAATTCATGGAAAAAATCAGGATTTTATATATCTTTATCCACTAATTAGACATTGAACATATAACTTGGAAGACCTGTTTCTCCTAAAACCTGTTTTCTCCTAAAATCTGTTTCTTCTAGGGGAAAAAAAAATCTTTTTATAAGTGTTCAGTGTATAATGTGTGCAGAGTGACAGGCATGATTCCCCAAGTATTTTTGAACTAATTATTGCCATTTGTTTTAAGAATCATTAATACTTTTTTTTTTTTTTCCTTCTAGAACCACATGTCACTTCAACGTATATGTGGCTCATGGCCAACAAGGTTAGATGTCTTGGTGGGGAAGTGCTTACCAATACAAATATCATTTTAAATCTCTTGGAATATACATCTTCCAGCACTGAGCAACTTATAAATATCACTCCTGTAAACTGATGAAATTAAGAGTATTTCATTAGCCTCAGTAGGAGAAAACATAAGGCCATTTTTCCCACTGGGTGCAGCTGAGTTTCTTGGAAATCCCTCAGAATGGGGAGGAACCTTCCAGCTAGGCAGCTCACACCCAGAAATTGTTTTCTCTTCTTCTAAGGCAAGAAGTACGGAACTCTTCAGATAGATATCATACACTTTATGACATTCTGTTTGACAGTATTTCCTATGTCCAGGGGAAGGTTTAGAGTTCTTTATTGCTCCTTAAAAGGGAGGATGGTGAGACTTTGTCTCATGGATTTTGTACACATAATTGGGAGAGGTCAGTCCCGGAGAAGGACATCATGCTTGGTAAAGTAGAGGGTCCGTGAAAAAGAAGAAGACCCTCAATGAGATGCATTGACACGGTGTCTACAATGATGGGCTAAGGCATACCAACAAAGGTAAGGATGGCCCAGGCCCAGGCAGTGGTATGGGATGTGCACTGCTGCATTTGCTCTGTTGTTTGTGGGGTTGCTGTGAGTTGGAACTGACTGGACAGCATCTAACAACAACAACAAAATTAAGGTCAGCCATGCGTTGCACAGTGACAATTAGAAATAGAACCATTGTGCACTAAGTACCTTTGAGTAATTAGTACGAAAGGGTACTAATACTGCTTTTTTGAAGGCTCTTCTTGTTGTTAGGTGCCGTTGAGTTGTCTCTGACTCATAGTGACCCTATGCACAGCAGAACGAAACACTGCCCGGTCCTGTGCCAGCCTCACAATCCTTGCTATACCCAAGCCCATTGTGACAGCCACTGTGTCAATCTATCTCATTGAGGGCCTTGCCCCTTTCTGTTGACCCTCCCCTTTACCAAGCATGATATACTTCTCCAGGGAATGGTCCCTTCTGACAATAGGACCAAAGTAGGTGAGATGAACTCTGGTCATTCTTCCTTCCAAAGAGCACTCTGGCTGCACTCATCCAGGACAGATTTGTTCATTCTTTCAGCAGCCTATGACACTTTCAGCTTTCTTAGCCAGCACCACAACTCTAAAGCTTCAACTTTTCTTCAGTCGTCCTTATTCATCGTTCAGCTCTCACATGCGTAAGAGGCAATTGAAAATCCCATGGCTTGGGTGAGGTGCACCTTAATCTTCAAGGTCTTCATCACTTGAAAAAGCTCTTGTGCAGCATATTTGCCCAATGCAACACGTCATCTGATGTCTTGACTGCTGCTACCTATTGTTGTTGATTGTAGAACCAAGTAATATGAATTCCTTGACAACTTCAATCTTTTGTCCATTCACCATGAAGCTGTTCGTTGGACAAGTTGTGAGGATTTTTGTTTTCTTAATATTGAGGTGGAATCTGTACTGCAGACTGTGGTCTTTAACCTTCATTAGTAAGTACTTCGAGTCATCCTCACTTTCAGCAAGCAAAGTTGTATCATCTATGTATCAGAGGTTGTTAATGAGTTTTCCTCCAATCCTGATGCCACATTCTTCTTCATATAATCCAGCTTCTCAGATTATTTGCTCAGCATATAGATTGAATAAGTGTGGGGAAAGGATACAACCCTGACCCACTCCCTTTTTTTTTTTTAATTTATTTTAAACCATGCAGCATCCCTTTGTTCTGTTCAAATGACAGCCTCTTGATCTATGTACAAGCTCCTCATGAGAACATGAAGGCTGAGAGTAGTCTAATTTTAGATTGGACAACTAAGAATGCACTGTGGTTACCATATTACTCCTGTCACATGGGGCTAGCTATGCTGGCATTACTGAGTGTCAAACATTTATTGGAAAGTATTATAGATTGAATTATGTTTCTCTGTTTCACACACACACACAATTTTAAAAAGCCTTAATAAAGACCTAACACCTTGGTTCCTGTGAATGAGACCTGGATTGAAAGAGTCTTTGGAAATGTTACCAGTTAACAAGAGGCCATATTGGACTAGGAAGGCTACTAATTCAATCTTCTTATGAAAGAGGAGAAGAGGCACAGAGAGACAGAGACAAGACAGACATGTGATGATGCGGTTTTCAGCACCAGCAGTCCTGGAACACCTGGGGCCACCACAAGCCAGGAAAAATAAGCAGAATCTTTCCCTGAGCCTCTGGAGAAAGCACAGCCACTGACACTCTGAATTTGGAAAGCTTGCCTTCCAAACTATGAGACAACGAATCTTCTGTTTTTATAAGTCACCCACCTTATAACAACTTATAACCACAGCCTCAGGAAATGGATGCAGTGAGAAACTCAGAAAGAGAGACAAAAGAACTAGAACCCTAAAGTCCCACATGCAGAGGCCAATGGGGATGCCTGTTTTGTGATAGAAGGTTTTGGAAGCACCTTTAGAAGGTAACTACGCATGATGGCAAAGCTATAGGAGCAAGGTCAAGGCAATGTTCAGCGGCCAGAGAACAAGGTCATCCACAGGAACTCACATCACAGCCCAAGGTTAGCCAGAGGCAGCCGGGCGTTGTGTGTAAGTCACTCTTGTTGCTCCAACAGGAAGGGGAAAACAGTATGTACAGAACCAGAGCCAACTTTGTGGAGACAGAGGCAATAACAAGAAATCATGTGCTGAACATCTGGGAAGCCTCCCATGAGCAGCTTTCCACCAGGTGAGTGGCTGCTTAAGGGCCGTTGAGCATCCAGACTCATGGCCTTCTGGAAAGCGCACTGAAGAGATGACCCTGGCATTTCTCTCATTACAGACAGTCCTCATTACAGGGAGTGCTCCTGCACACATCACATTTCATCCTCACTACACATGAGTTGGGTCCGACTCGACAGCACATAACAACAACAACAACAACACACATTCACAAAGCAGTTCACAGATGGGGACACTGAGGCATGCAGAGGGTAGATAACACAACTGAATTTACACACACAGCCAAGAGCAGGAGACCACAGGGATTCAGAGCTGACACTTTTAACCAGTAGAAGTTCTCAGTAGGAATTTTCATTCAGTAATAATGATTCAAACTCTTCTCTCTGCCAATTGAGGGAATCCATGATGATAAGATGAAAGAGCTGAATAGGACATTTCAAAGAGCAGGTCGAGTAGACAAAGTCAATTATTATAATGAAATGTGCAAAGACCTGGAGTTAGAGAGCCAAAAGGGAAGACCACACTCAGCATTTCTCAAGCTGAAAGAACTGAAGAAAAAATTCAGTCCTCAAGCTGTAATACTGAAATATGCTATGGGCAAAATAATTGAGTAATGAGGAAACATCAAAAGAAGATGGAAGAAGGGTGGACAGGCTGAACTATTAGGTATGTCTATGCAGCAGGGAGTGTACCCACGACCATGTATAGGGTTGGCAGACAATGTTTCTACAAGTGTATCTGTATGTTCTGTGAGAATTCCCAGGGGTATACTAGAGCTGACAAGGGACAAGGTTGTAGTCACTTCTTGGTCACAGCCAGCTACTGGAGGGAGTGAGTAGTTGAACCTGTGGGCTTGGGACCATAGTCGCAGGGAGCATCAAGCTAAACTGGCATAACATACTACACAAAACATTGTTCCACCTCTTATTTTGGCAAATAGTGTCTGGGATCTTAAAAGCTTGCAAGCATCCATCTAGATGCAACGATGGGTGTCTCCTCATCCAGAGCAAAGAAGAATGAAGAAAACCAAAGATTCACGGAAACAATTGATCTTTGTGACTGGTACACCATGTGATCCTCAGCCTACATGACTATGAGACCAGAAGAACTAGATAGCACCTGGCCACCACTATCAACCACTCAGAGGGGGATCTATGTAGGAGATCCTGGATAGAGAAGGAGAACAATGTGGAACAAAACTCAAAATCGTTTGGGGAGAAAGAAGGGGCAGGGGGACCAGGTTTGTTGGTCTGATAGAGCCTGGTGGAGCCACTGAGATTATGGTCCCTAGCTGCCCTTCAGGTC
>NW_006922138.1:1120916-1130602 GCF_000298275.1 Orycteropus afer afer
GCCATCCACTTCTCAAAGAATTGGCCAGGGAAAACTTTATGAATAACAGAGAAACACTGTCTGATACATTACTGCACAACTTTATGAATAGTCCAGAAACATTGTCCAACACAGAGAAGGAAGATGAGTCACTTAGCTTAAAAAGTTCTCAAAGTGGGACTGGGAAAGAGCTGCACTATCAGAGTAATACCTGCCTTCTTGGTAAGGTGGAGGGTCAACAAAAGAGGGGAAGGCCTTCGACAAGATGGATTGACATGGTAGCTGCAATGGGCTCGAGCAAGGATCATGGAGCTGGCGTGGGTTTGGGTGGTGTTTCCTTCTGCTGTGCAAGGGGTTGCTATGAGTCAGAAGCAACTTGACGACACCTAACAACAACAACATGGATGTCATCGATCATTGGTTGAAATTATATAACTTAATGACAAACTTGGGACATTCTTCTCTGACTACAGGGACTGGGAGTTGTCCTCCGGATGTTACAGAGAATAAAGTTTGAACCAATATTAATATATAACTGGTCAATATTCATCCATTTCCAAAATCAAAATAAAACTCACTCTAGTTGAATTAGATCCAACTCACAACAACCCTTCCTTAGGTTTCCAAGCCAGTATCACTACAGAGGTAGATTCCCCAATCTTCCTTCTGAGGAGTGGTTGGTGAGTTTGAACTGCCAGCCTTCTGGTTAGCAGTCAAATGCCTTAGGCATTAGACCTCCAGAGCTCCCTCATCCATTTCAAGAAGTGGCATGATCAAGAACTGATGGTATTGAAGGAAGAAGTTGAAACTGCACTGAAGGAATTGGTGAAAAGCAAGGCTCCAGGAATTGACAGAATAGCCGTTGAGGAGTTTCAACAAACAGATGCAGCACTGGAGGCACTCACTCAGTTATGCCAAGAAATCTGGAGGACAGCTCCCTGGCCAACTGATGGGAAAAGATCCATATTTGTGCCCATTCCAAAGAAAGGTGATCCCAAATAATGCAGAAATTAATGAATGACATCAATATCACATGCAAGTAAAATCTTGCTGAAGATAATTCAAAAATGGCTGCAGCAGTACATCAACAAGGAACGTCCAAAAATGCAAGCTGGATACAGAAGAGGATGTGTAATGAGGGATATCATTGCTGAGGTCAGATGGTTCTTGCCTGAAAGCAAAGAATAACAGAAAGCTGTTTACTTGTGTTTTGTTGAAAAGCATTAAACTGTGTGGATCATAACAAATTATGGATAACATTGAGAAGAATGGGAACTCCAGAACACTTAATTGTGCTCATGAGGAAACTGTAAGTAGACCAGGAGGCTTTTGTTTGAACAGAACAAGGGGAGACTTCATGGTTTAAAATCAGGAAGGAAGTATGTCATGGTTGTATCCTTTCACTATCCTTATTTAAACTGTATGGTGAGCAAATAATCCGAGAAGCTGGACTATATGAAGAAGAATGTGACATCAGAATTGGAGGAAGAATCATTAACAACCTGTGATATGCAGATGATACAACCTTGTTTGTTGAAAGTGAAGATAACTTGAAGCACTTAGTGATGATGATTGAAGACTATAGTCTGCAGTATGGATTATGCCTCAATATAAAGAAAACAAAAATACTCACAGCTGGATCAATAAACAGCATCATGATAAATAGAGAGAAGACTGAAGTAGTCAAAGACTTCATAATACTTGGTTCTACAATCAACACCAGCAAAAGCAGCAGTCTAGACATCAGACGACATATAGCATTGGGCAAATCTGCAAAGGACCTCTTTCAGGTGCCGAAGAGCAAAGACATCTCCTTGAAGACTAAGGTGCGCCTGACACAAGCCATTGTATTTTTGCTTGCCTCATATGCATATGAAAGCTGGACAATGAATAAAGAAGACTGAAGAAGAGTTGATGCCTTGGAGTTGTGGTGCTGGCAAAGAATACTGAAAGTACCATGGAGTGTCAGAACTAACAGATCTGTCCTGGAGGATGTGCAGCCAGAATGCTCCTTGGAAGTGAGAACGGCCAAACTTTGTCTCACCTACGTCAGTCATGTTATCAGAAGGGATCATTCCCTGGAGAAGGATATCATGCTTGGGAAAGTGGAGGGTCAAAGAGAAAGGGGAAGACTCTCAATGAGATGGATTGGAACAGTGGCTGCAACGATGGGCTCAGGTACAGCAAGGATTGTGTGGCTGGCACAGGACCCGGCAGTGTTTCATTCTATTGTACAAAGGGTTGCTACGAATTGGAGCCAACTCAATGGCACCTAACACCAACAACAAAAACAACATGATGAACAAGACAAATCTAATCTTGCCCCCATGGGGCTTCATTCAGGTCAGTGCCACAATCACCCTGTTATTATGCTTCAATGTTCACGTTTGTGCTTTAGGAAATGGTCACTCACTTGCCACTTGTTGATTCTCTGTTGTGCATTCTGTTCCTCACATAGAATTCCTTGTGCTGCCCTGGCACAGGCTTGTGACCCTCAGAAGCTCTCTAGCAACCTCCAAAATTCATCAATTCCAGTTCAACAAGACTCTGTATGGCCTCCCACCATGACTTCTGTTGGATAAGCCTGTCTACAGCTGTCCATTGTGGTTTGTGCACTGTGGTCAAATCATATTGCACAATAGATTTCAATGCACCTGGAATTAGAAACGTAGCTTGGAATTAAAAAACCAAACAAAAGTGAAAGTCATTCCTGGATGGAGCAGGTGGTTTGCCCTGAACTACTGACTGAAGGTTGGCAGTTTGAACCCACTCAGCAGTGTCAGAGAGGAAGGGCTGATGATCCGGTGTTTTAGACTCCAGCCTTAAGAAAACTCCAGGGAGTAGTTGGACTCAGGAACCTGTGGAGTCGCCATGCGTCAGAATGCACTGGACAGCCACGGGTTCCCCTTGTTGTGGAGCCTGGCTGTCCTTTCTACAGATTTGAGCAAGTCATTGGTGCGCTTCTGGAAGCCTTGTCTGCCCTGCTGGTGATTGTTTTCCATGGCATCACTATTTACAGCAAGATGAAGAGCACAGAACGCTCTTGGGGGTGGCCTTGGATATTCCCTCCTCCGTGTGCCCAGTCACTGTGAATGCAGGGAAAGGCAGCCACTTGCAGTGCAGCCACCTGCCCAAAATGACCTGCAAGAATTGGTTGGAGGCTGCTCCAGAGGTCCTGCTTCCTGCTCCGGCATCTTTCTCACAATTTGGCTGAAAGAGCACTTCTGTCAGGACTCCGTACCAAAGTGAAAACATGCCCATGTAAAGTGCCTGTGCGTGTGTACTCTTATTAAATATTATCTTATATACACACATACACAAGTGTGTGTATGTGTATGTGTGGGAGTGTGTGTTTATGTGTGTGAGTGTGTATGTGTGTGTGGATCTTACTGGTCATCAGATAGTGTGGTTTTACCCCCAACAGTATATTCGGCAAAGATATCCAGAGACATTCTGGTTGTCACAACTGGTGTTTCATACTGGAAAGAAGCGCGCAGAGGCCAGGAATGCTATTAAACATGCTATAGTACACAGGGCATCTCTCCAAAACAAAGAATTATCCGGCCCCAAATGTCAATAGGCCGAGGTTGAGAAATCCTGATAAACAGCTGCTGAAACACATCGAGTCAGAAATGGATTCTAGCTACAAAATTGAATTTCAGATAAGCTGCAGGACATCACACTGGAAGCAGAAGAGAAGATGACTATGTATTTTCTACATTGTTTTCCTTACCCTTCTCTATTAAAAATTTTGTCAACTTGAAAGAAAAATATTTTTAATTAAATAAAAGCAATTTTCTTTCCACTAATATAAATTCCATCTGTTATAGTCTGTAAAGAAAAGTGCAATCTAGCAGTATATTGAAGGTTCTGATTGTTCCTATTGTTAGACGTTAGATTAATATTTTGGAGAAGGAATCGTTTGACATTAAATTTGGAACATCATGGATCAGAAAGCTCAACACTGACTAATGAATATAACAGTCAGTACCTCAGTGTGTGGGCGACTCTAAATCAGTACACAGAGCACAGATATTTATAGAGAGACCCGGAGGAGACACATTTATTATGGGCGGTGGCTCCCATCACCCGCTCCTAAACGATGGATTGTCGAGAGTGGTAAGGATGCCTCCAGGGTGTACTGAGATGAAAAATCCCACATGTCTTTACAACTGGGGAAGAGATCTGTCACATGGCCAAGTGAAGGAGGCTGTCTGGGTGAGAGCCAGGTGGAACGGGTTCACCCCAACAGAGAGAGGCTTTCCGAGAGCTAAGCCAGGAGTACGTGGAGAATGGATTATCTTAGAAAACTGAGTGAACCTAGACATATCAAAGCAAGCAGTGGCTTCTCAGATGGAGCCCCTGGGTGGCTGGAACAGTTAACACACTTGGCTGTTAATTGAAAGATTGGAGGTTCCAGTCCACCGAGTAGCACTTAGGAAGAAATGCCTGGTGATTGATTTCCTGAAAATCAGCCAATGAAAACCATGCAGAACCCAGTTCTGTTCCGAAAACGTGAGGTTGCTGAGAGTCAAAGTTGGCTCCAGGGACATGCTCGGGTTTATTCGTGGGGGTCTACTGCTCCAGGGTCATGGTTGATACAGATATTTAATGCACTCAGCTGCTAACCAAAAGGTTAGAGACCCAAGTTCACCCAGAGGCACCTCACAAGAAAGGTCTGGCAGTCTACTTTCAAAACATCAGCCACTGAAAACCCTGTGCAGCCCAGTTCTCCTCTGACTTGCCCGGGGCTGCCAGGAGCCTGCGTTGGCTGGTCATTGGTGTTCAGATACACAACAGAGGAGCTGACGAGAGAGGGCATTAAATACAATGCTGGTGTGTGGAGTATAGTCATCAAGCCCTATCACTGAATTCTCCTTTGTCTGAGGCCATGGCTACATCAGTCATGGGAACATCACACATCACACATGGGGACATTGAGAGAAACTGATGACTCACCGGGAAGAAAACGGCATCACAGTGTCGTGGTTCAAGCCTTGCGTTACCAATTCAAAGCCCTGGGTTCAAATGCTGAGCCTGAGCCTTCTAGTTGATGAAATTGGGCAAGTTGAACAGGCTCAGATAGCCTTATTAAACAGCCTCTGAGCACCTTGTGGGTTACATAAAAGGATTAAGTGAGATATAAAAGGTTAGCGCTTGAATAAATATGATATATAAAGGCACTATCCAACACACAGCCCGGCACAATACTCCTTGGTCCCATGTCTGTTCAGGGACTGGTGTTCACTGCAAGGTGGGTGGAGTCCATGGCAAGCCTTGACCCAAAGATGAATGTGTGCTGGAAGAGAAGCTTCCTTGAAGAATCTAAGAGTGGTAATGTCATCCATAGACCTATCTGTTCACACTCACATCTGCCTTCTCTTCCATCATAACATGACTTCCAAGAGGGTAACTTCTCTACTCACAACCCTGTGCCTGTGACATCACACCTACACCTCTGGTAGTTGCTCCTGGAATTGTGAGATATGTACTTTAAACTCTTTTTCCAGACCCTTTACCTGAAATTTTCCTGGGTTCCTCACGTTTCCACTTCTCACTGCTGTGGTTTTAGGCTTACTCTTATGGACTAAATGGTAATATTCAATAAGACTACCAGAGCCTACTCCACTTTCCCAATTTCACCAACTAGCTATTCTGGTTAACAGTCAAATGCCTTAGGTACTACACCACCAGAGCTCATGGTAATATCACAGGGCTTGAAAAATGATAGCCATTTTCTTCATCACAAAGTGTCTTGGGATGGTATAGAAAGAGTCTGTGACCACCATGATGACATTAGGAAAAAGGAGGGCACTGACTTGAGCACATAACAGATAGAAGACAGTTGTTAATATCAACCAGTATATCCACAATACTGCATTACTTTCAACACCAAACACCAGGCTACAGATAAACACATAAACATCTGAGAAGATCAGATGAGGGTCAGTGAACAGGAGTATACTCTAGACCAAGGATAGATTCAGTGGAGGCTAATCTTGTACAGATACCAGTGATACAAACTACCTGCAATCCTTACAGAAACAACAGAAGACAGACATAGAGTAATTCCTCACAGACACCAAGACACCGTGGGAGAGAGATCCACTGGATCTACCGACTCAGGACCATAGTGCTGGGGGACACCAGACTCAATTGGCACAACAAAATACATAAAAGCCTTGCTCCTCATCCTACATTGGTGAGTAGTGACTGGGGTCTTAAAAGCTTTCAAGCAGCCATCTAAGATGCAGCTAATTGTCTCCTATTGTCAGAAGTGAAAAAGAGTGCAAGAAAAAAAGGGGGGGGGCATTTGGAAGCAATCAGCCCTAGGACACGATGGCTCTCATGACCAGAAGAACTAGATGGTGCCTGGCTACCAATGTCAACCACTTGAGAAAGGATCAAAACTGGAGATCCTGGATAGAGTGGGAGAAGAAACGTGGAACAAAATCCAAAAACTCAATAATGACCAGAATTACTGGTCAAATGGAGTCTGGTGAGACCCTCAATACTACGACCCTGGAATACATTCTACACCTGGAATAAAACTCACTCCCAGGGTCTGGCTCTCAGCCCAATAGTAAACAAGATGTACACGATGACCACTCAACCCAGGGTGATGCACCCACATACTCTATGGAAATGCATCCTGTGTTAGAGTAGGTTCTCTAGAGAAAGAAAAACCAGTAAAGCTCATATATATGTATATAGAGAGATAAATTTATCTTAGGAAAATGGATCACACACTTATAGAAGTTGGCAGGTCCAAAGTTCCTAGATCACATGTCAAGCTGGAGGATTTTCCTGGCTCTTGCAACCACAGGGGCTGAGAAGCTCAAGGCTGGCAGGCAGTACACTGGCTGTTGGTTCCAACAAATGATGAATCCAAGATCTCCAGGCCAAATGGTGGACTGACTGTTCACTCAGGGACAGTTGTAGGCAGCACAACAGAATACCGATCCACAGAAGAATGTCTCTCTTCCCAGGATGTCCTTGGATATACTGGAAGCAGGCTACATCCCTATGGAAACTCCCTTTCAACAGCTTGGCCACTCAGAACATAGTCATCTGATCCCATCATGGGAACAACCACACCACAACAGCTCAAACCACACAGAATTGTGGTCCAGCAAAGCTGACACACAGCTCCAAGTATCATAGTGCACCTCATGTCAACTTGGCAGTTGTACACATCTTTTTAACCATATATAATCTCTAAATAAGAACAATTATAGAGTCATATTTGTGCCTAACATGATACGCTAACACACATCGAACCAAAATGCATTAACCTTATTTACATTTCACAGTTCATAACAGAAGGAAACAAAACTATTTGATGCACATATACAATGAAAAAATATAACAATCACAGTCCTCATTTCTGCAACTGGTCACTTGGTCATAGCTGATATTCAGAACTACCTTCTTCCACCACCCATTCTGTATTTCCCTTGCTCTCAGCAAGCACCTCAGCTGGTCGTGGTTCTTTGCCTGGTGGGGTGACCCAAACCTTCATTCCTGAAGGGTCTGGGACATTAGCAGTCATATCAGAATTGGGTTGCTGTAATTTTCCATTGACTTTAATGATCACAGGGCATGGTAGTATTAAGAGACGTCCTAAAGAATCTTCTGTATTCCAGACATATTCTTCTTTACCTCCATTATGTAAAGCCAATCTAATTTCCCCTTGGTAATCAGGATCTATCACACTAGATAGCACAGTAATGCCCTTCTTTATCTGTTGATCCAGAGGCATGAGGAAGCCAAAATGGTTGGGTGGCATTCTTAATTTCCAGTTCAATGCAATCAGTGTTGTGTCTCCAGGTGGGAGTGTTCCTCCCTTTGGGAGTAAGATCTCCAGACCCACAGAGCATAGGGTAGCAGGGACAGGAAGCACATATTTTTTGAGTGGGTCACTAGGGGTACTAGTGAGTGGTACTACTCCTGTTTCCACCCCTTGGTTCCTGGACCCATGAATCCTGGCTATTGGAGAAACAGGACCATATATAGGACGCTGGTTTAGAACATATACAGCCTCCTGGAGAACATTGCCCCAACCCTTCAAGGTATTGATTGCCACCTAGCTGGTGCCATATTTGTGTTTTTAAGAGGCCATTCCATCATTCTATCAAGCCAGCTGCTTCAGGATGATGGGGAACATGGTAAGACCAGTAAATTCCATGAGCATGGGCCCATTGCCACACTTCATTTGCTGTGAAATGAGTCCCTTGATCTGAAGCAATGCTGTGTGGGATATCATGACGGTGGATAAGGCATTCTGTAAGTCCACGGATGGTAGTTTAGCAGAAGCATTGCATGCAGGGAAGGCAAATCCATGTCCAGAATAAGTATCTATTCCAGTAAGAACAAAACGCTGTCCTTTCCATGATGGAAGTGGTCCAATGTAATCAACCTGCCACTAGAATGCTGGCTGATCACCCCAAGGAATGGTTCCATATCGCAGACTCAGTGTCGGTCTCTGTTGTTGGCAGATTGGGCACTCAGCAGTGGCGGTAGCCAAATCATCCTTGGTAAGTGGGAGTCCATGTTGCTGAGCCTATGCATAACCTCCATCCTTGCCACCATGGCCACTTTGCTCATGAGCCCATTGAGCAATGACAAGAGTAGCTGGGGAAAAAGTTGGCTGATTTCCACTGAACGTGTCATCTATCCACCTGATTGTTAAAGTCCTCTTCTGCCGAGGTCACCTTTTGGTGGGCATTCACATGAGACACAAATACCTTTACTCCTTTGGCCCATTCAGAGAGATCTATCCACATATCTCTTCCCTATACATCCTTATCACCAATCTTCCAATCATGCTCCTTCCAAGTCCCAGACCATCCAGCTAAGCTGTTAGCCACAGCCCATGAATCCGTATATAATCACACATCTAGTCATTTCTTATTCCATGCAAAGTGAACAGCCATATGCACAGCTCGAAGTTCTGCCCATTGGGAGGATTTCCCTTCACCACTGTCCTTTAAGGAAGTTCCAGAAAAGGGCTGCAGACGCTGCTGTCCACTTTCAAGTGGTGCCTGCATATCACGCAGAACCATCTGTAAACAGGCACGAGTTTTCTCTTCCTCAGCCAACTGATCATAAGGAACTCCCCATAAGGTCATAGGTGCAGAGTGGGACAGGGAAGGTAATGTGACTGGAGTAGAGATCGTAGGCATTTGGGCCACTTCCTCAGGCAACATACTTGTGCCTTCAGGTCCTGCTTGAGCCTGATCTCTGATATAACACTTCCATTTAATGATGGAGTGCTGCTGTGCACGTCCAACTTTATGACTCTGTGGGTCAGACAACAACCAGTTCATGATGGGCAGCTCAGGCCTCATGGTCACTTGGTGGCCCATGGTTAGGCGTTCAGTCTCTACCAAAGCCCAATAACAAGCCAAAAGCTGTTTCCCAAAAGGAGAGTAGTTATCTGCAGAAGATGGCAGGGCTTTGCTCCAAAACCCCAAGGGTCTGCATTGAGATCCACAAATAGGGACCTGCCAAAAGCTCCAAACAGCATCTCTATCTCCTACAGACACTTCAAGCACCATTGGATCAGCTGGATCTTATGGCCCAAGTGGCAGAGCAGCCTGCACGGCAGCCTGAACCTGTTGCAGAGCCTTCTGTTGTTCTGGGCCCCACTCAAAACTAACAGCTTTCCGAGTCACTTGATAAATAGGCCATAGCAACACACCCAA
>NW_006922138.1:1135900-1140623 GCF_000298275.1 Orycteropus afer afer
GCACTTAACAACAACAAAAAAACTGTCTCAAGTCTGGGGATTGATTGAGAGGTCATGACTCTGTATTCTGGCTATTGAATCTAGGTTGCTGTTCACGTGACGTAGAATTCTTCTGTCTATACAAATCAAGTAAATATTTGGTAGGCTTGCCATGTATTTCACTACTAGGAACACCATGAGCAAGTAGCCAATGCCATAATTCCACATGAGTCGGACTATTCTGATTAGTGTTCAGACTCTGCTGTCCATTATGGTAACCACACCCACCTTGCCTTTGTCGATTAGCTGTTGCCACTTGGCCCCTATTACCTCAGGGTCCAATCAGCCCCATCATAGTTAAATGTCTTAGCTCAATTAGGGTCAGTTCCCACTGTCAAATCAGGTTTACATAAAATAGCAATCACAGCAGTCTTCAAGGATGCTGGAACTCCCTTCACAAATTTATTCCTCACAGTACTGGTGAAAAGTGTGTCTTCCATTTCTAGCTCTAGGGGTCTAATCTGATAAGTCCATTCTAACAGGCCAACTTCCCTAAGCCTCTGGATACCTTCTTCTACATTATACCAAGGCAGATCTGATACTTCAACTTGACTTAAGGTAGGTCACCACATAATCCATGCCTCAGTAAGCCAACCAAATAAACTATTAGATCATTTCCTAACCTCTTGACCTGAGACATTGAATGAAGAATCCATACTTAGTGGGCCTAAATCAATAAACTCAATGTTACATTCCTTGCACCATTATCCCACACCCTCAGTAGCCATTCTCATACATATTCTCCAGGTTTCTGTCTGTACATGTTAGCAAAATCAAGTAGGTCTTTTAGGGTATAGCGTACTGCCTCCTCGGTCACATTTTCTACTTCACCTTTTGGGGCTCATTTGGACTTAATTTTAGTTATAGGTCTGGCAGCAACAATGGGTGGTTGAGGCAATTCCTGAGAGCATTCAGGAATGTCTTCCATTGCCTCTGCCTCAGGCAATGACCCAGCAGGACCAGTTTGGCTAGTCCCATCAAACTGAGGGGAGGGGATAAATGTTTTACAGTAATCTGTTCAGATGGAGGAATTCAACAGAATTTTCAGGCTCCATATCCTTATCTTCCTGATCATCTGTCCATATGTCCCCATTCCAGGTTTCAGGATCCCATTTTTTTCCAATAAATGCCCTCACTTTAACTTCAGACACCGTTCTGGATTGACAATTTAATTGGCATTGTAATTCAGCCACCCTTACATTAAGACTCTGGGTTTGTTTTTCAGCAATATCAGCTCTGTTACTAGAAGATATAAGGCATTCTTTCAGAGCAATACTGGGAACACTGAGGTCTTTTATGTGGCACTTAAGCCGAGACTCAGCAGCTCTGAGCTCATCTCACTCTTTCAACACTTTGTCTAGTGTAAGTAGGACCAACCAACCAGCTTCCTTATACTCCTCATGCTGACAAAATTGCAGGAAAGTATCAAATATCCAATCACCCAGAGCATCACTTCTCACAAGTACTTGATCTATTGGTGGTGCTATTTCATGTATTAATGTTGCCACCTCATGTCACAGATTAGCAGGGCCCTCTTTACTAACAGACACAGGGTCACTAGTGTCTTCAAGATTAATCAAACTGGAGAACCAATTTAGGAAGCCCATCATTATGATTTTGTCTCTCTAGAACCACTCCCAGTACCAAATGTGTTAGACTGGGTTCTCTAGAGAAACAAACACCAGTAAAGCTTATATATATGTATATATATAAAGAAATTTATCTTAGGAAAATGGCTCACACACTTATAGAAGCTGGCAAGTCCAAAGTTCCTGGATCAAACGTCAAGCTGAAGGCTTTTCCTGGCTCTTGCAACCACAGGGGCTGAGAAGCACAAGGCTGACAGGCAGTACACTGGCTGTTGACTCCAACAAATGACCACGATCTCCAGGCCGAATGGTGGACTGTTCACTCAGGGACAATTGTAAGTAGCACAATAGAATCCCGATCCACAGAAGAATGTCTCTCTTCCCAGGATGTCCTTGGATATACTGGAAGCAGGCCACACCCCTACAAAAACTCCCTTTCAACAGCTTGGCCACTCAGAACATAGTCATCTGATCCCATCATGGGAACAACCACACCATAACAGCTCAAACCACACAGAATTGTGGTCCAGCCAAGTTGACACACAGCTCCAACTATCTCACATCCCTTGGACGAGTCAACCATGGGGTACCAGAGGGGCAACATTCACACAGAGGAAACGCAGGACACACAGGAGTGCATAAGTATGAGTGGCACAGGGGGAGGGCTACTGGACAGGGAGGGGAGGAGAGTGGGTTAGGGTTGGGGATGACAATTGGGGAATGAAACTAAATGTACATGTAATGTTGAATGTAAAACAAAGTCTGCTTGGTAAACTTGCACCTAAAGCACAATTTTTTTAAAAAAGTGTCTTGAGGAGCTAAAATGAAATCTGGACATCTTCAAGATGGTGCTCCAGACATCTCCAGAAATGGTATTGATGTAGCAATGAAAGAAGAACTCTTAGATTGGAATTTTGTCCTCAGAACTTTTCCATGGGCTATTGGCTTCCTATTCTTTAGAGGTATATACTTGTTTATTTAAAACCTTGCATAGAGGCCAATATTCCTGTGCATGTTGATTTTGTGGACTGCAAAACAAGTGAAATTTCTAGCTCTATTGAATAATAGACAGAGAGGCTAGACTTATTTTCCCTTTCTGGATCCCTATCAGAATTCTAGAATAAATAGGTAATAAAGTCAAAGGAAATAGTAGACATCTGTCCATTATGGATGACAGCGCTAATGATGTTGACTGAAAACCACTCACACAAGGAAAACAAATACCTCTCCTGACAGAAGTTATCACTATTAAAATAATTGGGATGAGATAGAAACTTTTACTAAAAGCTGCATTAGAAAAATGTCATCATTGGTTAATGGGTTAGGTATGAATGGTTATAGGCATTTAGTAAACATTTATTGAGGGGATTAGCTACTCTTACTCTTCTATGTCAATATCAGTAGTGAGAAAAATCAACAGCATTTAATTTTCAGGGACAGGTTTAATTTCAAGATTTTCTTCACCACCTTTGTTGCAGATTATCCAACTACTAAAACATAATTGGAGCTGATGCTTATTTGTACAGGACAGATCATGTGTCTACACATAAATAGAGTTGATTTCACTCAGTCCTGGAGGCAGGAATTGAGATGAATCTGATGTGTGAGCGTGAAGTGACCTGGAACCCAAGCACCGCTCTTCAGAGTGTCAGTAAAGAGCAGAGGTAGGTTGGGCATGCCCTCAATCACATCTCCAAGGTTTCCTGCTTTTGTTCATTTCTTGTCTCTGTGCAATTCTACTTTCCTTCCAATTCTGATCAATCTGGGGCTCGTAGAGTACAGGAGATTTGTATTCACCTTCTGGGTGCACAAGAGGATGGGACTCATCCGGGTCCCTTGACACCAGCATAGGAGATGGTTCAAGGAAAGCCCACATGCCTCTGGGGCTGCGGAGGGGGAAAGCAGGAAAGCCCACATGCTTCTGGAAGGTGGTGGTCCTGGGAAAGCCCACAAGCTTCTCAGGAAGTGGACCCGGGAAAGCCCACACATTTCTTGAGTGATGCAATACCTTCTTGTTATTAGCTGCTAAGTTTGTTCCAACTCATGTTGACCTTATACACAGAGCAGGACAAAAGTTGCCCAGTCCTGTGCCATCTTGGAGGAGTGCTGGTGATTCATTGGTTAAAGCACTCAGCTGCTAAGCCCAATGCAGGCATTTCAAACTCACTAGCTGCTCCACAAGAAAAATGGTGGCTGTCTGCTCTCATCAAGATTTGCAGCCATAGGAACCCTATGGGACAATTCTACTCTGTCCTATAGGGTTGCTGTGGTGGGAATCAACTGACCAGCAGTGGAATTGGTTGGTTTGTTGCCATTTTCAGAATCATTGGTGTGACTGAGTTCATCGTTGTGGCTATTGTGCCAATCATCCCATGGAGGGTTTCTCTCATTTTCACTGACTCTACTTTGCAACTGTGACATCCTTTCCTAATGATTGGTCCCTCCAGATTACATGTGCAAAGAAGCAAATGAGGTATTTCCATCCTCACTTCTAAGGAGAATTTTGGCTGTACTTTTTCTAAGACTGATTTGCTTGTTCTTCTGGCAGTCCATGGTATATATTCAATATTCTTCACCAAATATAGTAGTTAAGGTTGTGTGTCAGTTTGGCTGGGCCATGGTTTTGAGTGGCTGGGCAGCTGGATATAGTTATTCCCCATGATGAAATCAAATGTGGTGTAATCAACTCCATGGAGAATTGCAGATGTTAATCAGTGGAAAGGGAGTTGCCTTTGGAGCATGGCCTGCTTCCAGCATATAGGAGGAAACATTGGAAAACTTCTCTAGCTTTTGGTACATCTGTATCCTGCATTTGGTCGAGTCTTCATCTCAGTGGCCTGTCATATTCCTGCGATCTTAGGATTGTTCCTGGACTTGAACTAGTGGCCTGCCGTGTTTCCTGATCTTGGGACTGTGCCATTTGTTTTTTTTTTATTTTTATTTATTTATTTTTTTTAGGGCCAGACATTTTATTTTATTTATTTATTTTTTATTATTGTGATTTGGGTGAAGATTTACAGAGCAAATTCACTTTCTATACAGCAGTTTACATATACTTTGTCTCATGACATTGACCACAGTTTACCACAATGCAA